>NC_050471.1:13816230-14078450 GCF_013373865.1 Monomorium pharaonis
ATGATATAGCAATACGAATGGGTCACCTGGATTAACTCAAGAAACAGTGGACATTTTAAATAGAAAATGTGAAGCTGCCGGTGATAAGAAACTATATGCATGTCTAATGATGGATGAAATGTACATAAGAAAACAAGTTGAGTATAGTCGCGCTAAAAAAAGTTCGTTGGATATGTTGACCATAGATTAATAAAATTGAAGAACCGGAAAATTTACCAGTCAGAAAAGAAGCATTACTGTATTTGTTAACCAGAATCAATGAAAGGTGGAAAATACCCAAATAGCACTGGATGTTCCAAGGACGTCCATTTTAAGTCCAATTCAGGTCCACATGTCCATGGACATAAAATGGACATTTATAAGATGTCCATTATTTGAATTAAAATGTTCTATTCAGAACGTCTTATGCTGGATATCTGATTTATGTCCGCACTTGCATCTTACTTTTATATAATTTATCTTAATTTTTATTATATAATCTAAAAAAAATATTGTAAATTATATATACCCACATAGAAATGAAACCTCCAGTAGACGTCTAATGGACGTCTGCCATGGAAGTTTAAACTTCCAGTGGACGTCCATTAGACGTCCAATATAGAGCCATTAGAAATCCACAGTTCCGCACTGTGGACGTCTATTAGACCTTCAATAGAGGTCGTCAAAGAGGTCTATTAGACGTTGTGTGGATCATTAACAGAGGCTTCACGGAGCCTCGATGGATGACTTACGGACGTTTCGTGGATCATTAATAGAGGCTTCACGGAGCCTCGATGGATGATTGACAAAATAAAAATTTAAAATAAAAATTTTATTTTTTTAAAATTATTTTTATCAACAGTACATACTAAATTTAGGACAAATTTTTATTAATTAATTAAATTTAAATTATATTATTTTATTTTATTCTTACTTGCCTCTGGTTTTGAACCCGGGACCTTAGGATTACAAACCTTGTACTCTATCTGCTATGCCAATTTGACTCATCGATATGGGTACTTGTTATTGTCTACATATATTACATATATGTTATAAACTGACGCAATTATATTATTTTTTATAAAAGCAATTAAATTTTGCAAAACATATTAAAAATAAATAGCATTAATTTATTTACTTATTAATTTCATTGTTAAATTTATCTTTTTCCATAACCTTAATAATTTGATGGAAATTGCGATCTATTTAGCATTAATACTTTGAAGCGTTCAAATGGTTAATTAGATAATTTTAACTATATAGATCATATATTCTAAGAAAAATTGAATAGTACATTTATTATTCTGTTTTTGTATTCAGTACATGATAAATTTAGATTTTGTGCATTTTTTTGTGCGCAGTAATTGTAGACAAACCGTTATTTTTGAAAACATCTTTATGATAATTTTTTTAAATATTAAATGGATCTCTCATTCAGGATGCTATAGTGTTGTCTGATTTCTGAGTCAACTACGACGCGCATGGACGGCTCAAAAATCGGACAGCATTGTGATATCTTTTATGAGATATTAAGCTGATATCATTTAACTGTGATATCATAAGGATAACATTTTTAAGAAACTTAAATGAAACTCTTCCATGAGATATCTCAAAGACCTCTCTTAGTAGACGTCTCTGATAAATGTTACCATTTGGACATCATTTCCAAGATATTTAAATGTTTTCTTAAAAAAGTTCTCTTAAAGTTTTCATTCTGATAAGCGTGTTGTCTGGGTAACTTCTATTATGAAAATAAATGTTCCATACAGCTACGGAAGTTTAATGGATACCTAATGGACGTCTATCTAACTTCCATCATGGAAGTAAATGTTCCATAGAGCTATGGAAGTTTAATGGATCCTTAATGGACGTCTGTCTAACTTCCATCATGGAAATAATGTTCCATAGAACTATGGAAGTTTAGTGGATCCCTAATAGACGTCCATCTAACTTCCACTGTGGAAGAAAACATCCAATGGAGCTATGGATGTTTAATGAATCCCTAATGGATGTCTATCTAACTTCCACCATGGAGGTAAACCTCCAATGGAGCCATGGACGTTTACTGGATCTTTAATGAACGTCTGTCTAACTTCCGCTATGGAGGTAAATCTTTAATGGAGCTATGGAAGTTTACTGGATCCCTAATGGACGTCTACCTAACTTCCGCCATGGAGGTAAATCTCCAATGGAGTTAAGGAAGTTTACTAGACCTCTAATGGACGTCCATCTGACTTCCACCATGGACATAGACGTCCCATGGATCTATGGAGGTTTAATGGACGTCCATTGGACATCCACTGGAGCCAATTTCTATGTGGGTATATTATTTACATAGTTCTAATTAACATTAATTTATAAATAATAATAAATTACATTGTTTTTATTTTTCAAAAGGTTTATTTTAATTGTTCTACTTTTAGATATAATATGAAATAATATAAAATAATACTTATTATTTTTTTATTTATTATTAACACTCAATTATTGGTATTTTTTAAAATGTTTGTTATAATACATTATTGTTTCTTTTTCGTTTTTTATCGTTTTGTTTTTTTTTCGTTTCTTTTTCTTTTTATTATTGTTTCTTTTTCTTTCTTTTTCTTTTTTTGTTTTTTTTTCCCCGTTTCTTTTTCCGACCAAAAGAGGGACATAGCAATTGGTCTGGGTCAAGCGCTGTCTCTGTCTAACCAGTAGCATAATGGGCGCTAGACAAAAAAAGAAATTGATCCGGACCATGTCTCCTTTTTGTCTTTCTGCGGGACACTTTTCAAGAGCTTGTTACAGGAAATGCACAGTCCATGCTTTATGTCGATAATTTTTACAAAATGTGGATTAACCCACTATTGCAGCAAGCCCTTTAATTGAAAAAAGCCCAAAAGAAATAATCAAATCATAATAGGTTCAAAATTTGGTTTATTTCGGACTTTCTATGAATGTCCGAAATTGTGACAAACGTATATCCCATGGACGTCCATTAAAGGACTTTCTATGAACGTACAAAGTTGTGCCAAACGTATATCCTATGGACGTCCATCGAATGTCCGACGGACCTTATTTGGACTCTTAATGGACGTCCAAATGTCCAGAAGCGGATATCCATTGGACATACAATGGATGTCCTTGTGCTATCTGGGTACCCGTTGCGCATTTTTTTGTGGACGGATTAATACCTGATGAATGCGCTGAAATTACAAAAAGAGTAATAGGTTTCGTCACCACGTCAGGTGTACACATTATTGCTTTAACTTTCGATGGATTGCCTTCAAATATTTCGATGTACAATGCATTGAATGCCGATGTATTAAATGACAAAGCATTTTTTACATCCATCAACCATTAACTATATTTTTATATTTTTCGATGCTGCACATACGCTGAAGCTTATAAGAAATAATTTTGGATCGAAAAGAATATTATATGAGAGATGATCAGGGTCGTGCTATCAATTTTAAGTAAATCGGAAATTTAGTTAAATTACAAGAAACTGGAGGGGCTTTCATTTACGTAATAAATTAAATCAGAAACACGTGAAATAGTACAAAAATAAAATGAATGTCAAATTAGCAGCGCAAACGATAAACGAAAGCTGCGCTGCAGCTTTAGAGCAACTTGAAGACGGACATCCTGACTTTGTTAGTTGTGCAGCAACAGATAAATTTTGTCAAATGGTGAACAACGCCTTTGATTGTTTGAATTCAAAAAGTTTATTTTCAAATGGTCTTAAAAAACCATTAATGGAAAGTACAGCGTTTCATTATTTTGAATTCTTGGATGAGGCATCACGTTATTTTTCCAGAATTCGTTTAATGGATGGAAATACCGTCATTAACTAAAAAATTAAGACTGGCTTTATCGGGTTCATAGCAAATATGAAAAATTTAAAAATGATACCACTCTTACGTAGAGACAGGGTACTTAAAATATATTTTAGCATATAATTTATTTCAAGATCATTTAGAGAAATTTTTTTCATGTATCCGAGCAATGGGTAGATTTAACAATAATCCAAATTGTATACAGTTAGCAGCAGCCTATAAACGCTTTGTTGTGCAACACTCACACCGAGAATAGCGCGAGCGATAAAGGTGTCGAGTGACACCTCGCGCAAGGGCACCGTCCGGCCTTCACATCAGACGTTGCACCGGGCAATGTATCCGATTGTCATCCAGAATTTCCTGATTTCCGGTAGAATGTACGTAGCCAGCAATTGCTGGCTAAGCAAGTGCACGGGCCAAAGGCATGTGACCGTGAGAGAAATTCCCCTAGCAACAGGCCGAAAAGCGACGTATATAAACGCCGCAAAAAAAGAATGGGCGGGCTCATTAATAACACAGGCACACAAAAAAGTGGTTAGTCCGACGGACCAGACTAATCTATCCTTATGTATTTTGATCCGCTGAATTCAAATCCAAGGTCAGAATTGCTGAATTGGCTCATTTTATCCTAACTTCAAAAAAACACTTTGAAAAAGCAGTTTGGGTCACAAATGTATAATCCGGAGCGTGCAGGCTTGCGTAACCACATTGCCCGGGGAAAATTCAATACGTATGACAAGTCTAAGCTTCTATGAATGAATAGCATAGAAAATTTACTCTCTTTTCCTATTCCTATTATATATTCCTAACTCTTTTATTTTCGAAAGTTCTGTGCAATGGGTTTCTCTTAAGATTCTTTTCTTTCACAGAGACATCTCATTTGAGCGTCCATCGGAAATCAGCCATCATGTTCACATCCCACTTGCCTTGATATCGATTCTCCATTTCCTTGATGTCCTGATGAAATCTTTCTCCCTGTTCTTCATTATAATCACCTAGATTTTCTGGAAAGTAGTTAATATAAGAATCCAAGAAATGCAACCTAAGATTCATTAAGCAACCTAGTTTTCTATAGTTATCTATTATTTTTGCCCTTTCTCTGTAATCTTGACTTTTGTGGTTTCCTAGAAAATTTTCTGTGACACCTTTGAAACTCAGTCATGCTGCTCTCTCGTCTTTATTCATTTTGGTGATAAAATTGTCGTCTCTCAACATTTTACGTATTTGAGGTCCATCGAAAATACTTTCCCGCAATTTTGCATCAGAGATGTTAGAAAATTTTTCTTGTAAATACTGATGGCATTCACCTTTTTTATTCAGAGCTTTCACCCATTGTTTCATGAGTCCTAATGTGATATGAAAAGCTGGAAGAACTTTTAATGGCTCAACTAACGGTTCATTTATGATATTTTTTGACACAGAGGTTCTTGTCGGCCATTTTTTTCTTATCTAATGGTTCATTCGATCTCTACTATCTCATTCACATAGGAAACATGAATTTTTTGTGTAACCTGATTGTTGACCCAATAATATGGTGAAAATTTTCAGATCTCCATAAATTTGCATTTATGTTCTCTGTATTTAATTTTTTCAAGAACTATTTTCAGGTTTGTGTACTCTTCTTCTATCACTACCGAGTGACGCTACAAGAATGGAGGCATATTATATTAGTATTGTGCAGCAACACTGCTTTCAAGCTTCTCTTAGAAGAATCGGTGAATAGTCTCCACTCGTCAGACTTGTAACATCCAGGTTTCAACATTTCAGTTTGTTCATTAATCCAAACCTTCGAGAATAAAAGAGTTATATATAATAGAAAAAGGGAGTAAACTTTCTACGCTATTTCTTTACAGAAGCTCAGACTTATCATACGTATTGAATTTTCCCCGGGTAATGTGGTTGCGCAAGCCTGTACGCTCCGGATTATATATTTGTGACCCAAATTGCTTTTACAAGGTGTTTTTTCAAGATTAGGAAGAAATGAGCCAATTCAATAATTCTGACCTTGGATTTGGATTTAGCAGATCAAAATACATAAGAATAGACTAATCTGGTCCGCCGGGCCAACATTAAAAAAAAATTTTTTTTAAAGTTAGGAAAAAATGAGCCAATTCAGCAATTCTGACCTTGGATTTGAATTCAGCGGGTTTAAAATACATAAGAATTGACTAGTCTGATCTACTGGACCAACATAAAAAAAAATTTTGGGGGGATTAGGAAATACGAGCTAACTTTGCAATTCTGACTTTGGATTCGGATTCAGCGGGTCGAAATACATAAGGATTGACTAGTATAGTCCGCCGGACCAACCACTTGTTTTGTGTTCCTGGTAATTAATACAGCGACGAATCTATGTCACTCGTCGTGACACAGAATTGTTCTTAATTATTTGCGACACTTATCTATTCGGGCTTAATAACTGAGACTACGTTGGAACAAATATATCTTTTTATAAATACTCTCGTTATCTCTACTGAACTTGATCCTGAGCAGAGATCGGCATCATCGATATTTTCAATAATATTTTTAGCTTTAATTAATGATTATTTGATTAATCAGTAATCAAAAACGAAAATTATTTGATTACTTGATTAATCAGTAATCAGAGACGAAAATTATTTGATTACTCGATTAATCAGTAATCAAAAACAAAAATTATTTGATTACTCGATTAATCAGTAAGCAAATTTTTGATTACTTGATTAATCAGTAATCAAAGACGAAAATTATTTGATTACTCGATTAATCAATAATCAATATTAAATGTCTTTGATTATTAGATTAACAAGTAATCAGAGTAAGATAATTTTTATTATTTGATCAATTAGCATTCAGACCTAAAAATTTGGCAATTACTTTATCGCTCAGTAATTAGGATCAAATTTGAAATATTGAATGAAATGATATCTTGATGAATGAAATAATGTCAGCGTAAAGTAGCAATTATACATAAAAAAAATAATATATTTAAGGAAATGTTCTTCTATTCAATTTACAATATAAATTTTCCGTTTTTAAAAAATAAACATATTGAATTTTATCAGCAGCGATCCCATACCGTGTCCCGAGACCAGGGGCACGACAGGTTATTACACCACAATAAGATTAAATCTTCCGCTGAAGGTAACTGCATACCTGTTGACGGCACCTTAATTTTAATGGTTTAATTCGAAAAAAAATTTCTCTATCGATATTGAGCGATAACCACAGCGATGCCAAAAACGACGAAGACATTGGTTCCTCAATTATTATAAATAATTCGCTGCTGTCAGTAATACATAAATCATTAAATCGCGCTGTCTTTTATATTTCAGGATTTGTAGAAAAAAACATATTACAACAATTAAAATGTTTGACATGTTATAATCTTTTAAACGAATGCGATGAAGTTACTTAAACTTTTATTAAACGTGTGAGTTTTGGATTCTTAAGACATACGTAAGCAGATTTGTATGCCATAAATTCATCGACTGAAAAAGTTTTTAACATTTATAAATTACACAATAACTTAAAATAAGAAAATGTAACTATGCGAATTGTAAGTAATGTTTTTAGAAACTTACAATTACATAACATTTTTTTTTAATTTCGAGACATATATTAGAACTCGATATTTTAGAAAATCATAAGTATGAATTAATAAAATTAATCATATTACAATATTTAAAAGTAAAATTGTATTACGAAAGCAAAACTCTTACTCTGAAGAAGCATAATAATTTTGTTAGACATACATGTACAAAAACTGTTCTTTTTAAAGGACACTAGATTGTAAGAATAAATATTTGATTTTATTTTGAAATTTTTACGATTTCATATTTGTTTTTCCTTGCTTTTTAATCAGTAGCTTTAATTTACTTAAGGTATTGCTTATTTCTCAATGAGCTACCATTTTGATGTTTTAATTTTATTTATTGATTTACTTATTTATTACAATAAATTCGCAAAAACACGCGCACATGATGGGCATGACCGACATGACCAACAAAGTTACCGATAAAACGTAAATTTTAGTTCACGCATTTCTCAATTGATCTTCTACAGCGTGGTAGATGTTGGATACACGGACTTCTCTGTTGCATGGGTTAGTTACCAGTCTGAAGTTGCTGCTAGCGGTCCATAGTTATATAGTCAAAGCCATGATGTAAATATACAGGTGAAGTAAATATTGAAGGCACGTGTTATGACGTAACGTGCAGTGAGCCAATAAGAAACGACCAGAAATGCAGGCTCGAAATTCAAATGTTTAACTATGTTTAACTAATTGTATGTAGTATATTTAAAAATTATAATAGGAAAATGATATAATGACTGTTAAAAATAATAGTAATAATACTTAATATTTAATATTTAAAATTAATAGCGAAAGGTTCTATTATACTCAGACAAAATATTTTTTTGACATTTTTTATTGATAATTAATATATTAATAACAATATATATTATATACATTTATGTAGATTTTCTTCTTATTATTATACAGGGTGAATTTTAATGGCTGTCCCAACTTTTTACCATGAGAGATGGGATTACCGACTGTAATCTTAGTACACACATGTACGGTACTTGCACATGCATATGTCGTATATGTGTGTACTAAGATTGCAGTCGGTAATCCCATCTCTCATAGTAAAAAGTTGGCACAGCCATTAAAATTCACCCTGCATATATTTTATTACATATTTTTATTTTTTGTTACTGAATTTATACATTTTTTAATTAGTTTTCTCATTATAATTATTTGCTATAATTTTTTTATTAACTTTTCGCAATCGTACATATGTCCTAGTTTGGACTAAACATGCGATAACTTTGTCTGGAAATTTATAATTAGTTTTTTTTGCACACAATGTTTGTTAATTTATCAAATATATTTGTCTTTATTTTAAAAATTTCCATGAAATTTTTCAAATTCATTGTTCATTATTTGAGTAGTTTCATAAAAATCAGGACTTGGATAAATATAATTACCTTTTGATAAAAAGGAAAGTGGGCTGAAAAAGTGACTTTGTAGGAACACGCAAATCGGTGTAAATATTTTTTAATCGGCGATAGTTCCGAAAACGTCCAATCTCCGAGGTAGTTTGTTGCGCCTTGCGGTACAACAAAATATTTTTGCCGTACCTTGCGGCGCGACAAAAGATCTTTCGGGATTCGTTGCTGCCCAAGGAGTAGGAACTCGCGGAAAGAGGCGGCTTTTGTAGGCAGGGTCCTCAAATCACTCACTCACTGATTCTAAGTTCAATTGATATAAAAGATTTATTTCTCTGTTCTTGTACACTGGTTGCGGTCGGCGAAGGTGCCGCGTCGTGTTACACTAGATTAGATACGGCGCGTGACTCGGAGTTAACGCGTCGTCTCGTTGCTCGCTCGAGACTTGCTAGCCGCTAAGTCCCGAACTCTTAATTCACTCGTGCGGGCCGTACGTATCGGCTTGATTACTATTCACTGATCCCGCTGGCCGCTGTTCGGCAGCGGCTTAAATAGTGTCGCGGATTTAATTATTAGTGGGGGCATCGGGCCCTCCGCATGACCATATATGGTCATTTCCGCGCGCATCCGGCGCGCGGAAAATATTTGCGAGTTTAGCAACAATTGCCAAAATGCAGGTATGCATTTCCGGTGGCATGATTGTTGCTAAGCTGGCTTCGCTACTTCTTTAAGGTGGCTGGTGCGTTGCCCAGTGCGATGACCGGCCGGCAGCGCACGAGGCATGTGTCACCTGACACCTTGTGATAGCGAGCCTTTCTCGGCGAGCTATCTTATAATTTTAATATTTTATTTCCTTTATTTTATAATATGAATTTATTGGTTGTGAGTGTTTCGCTCACAACAAGTTCAAATTTTTGAAATAGGTTTCTTTTAGCGAAAAAAAAACATGCGCGAAGGATTTTTGGTGACTCGAAAATTTTTTTTAAATGTCGGTAAATAGGAAATCTATAATTTTAAAATATTATTAATGTAAAAAGAATTAAGGGGTTACACCAACCTAGCGGGTAAAAAAAATCGATTTTTTAAATTACATTTTCTTGAAGCTTCAAGTTTCGAGAATATATCCTAAAAGTTTTATGTTGATATCTGCAAAAATGCCGGAATTATAAAGAGTTGAGTAAAACGGGATCGAGCGTTCGAGTGCTTGAATTGGAGCAATATTAGCATAAATCGCCACTGGAAGATGATGTGATTAAAGTCATTCGTCCAATATTTGAACAACTTTCTAGTGATAATTTACTGGAGAGATGCGTCGGTGGATTTACGCACAATGTTAACGAAAGTTTGAACAATCTGATTTGGCGCATAACGCCAAAAGTGCAGCACAGCGGTGCACACGTTGTACAAATTGCTACCAATATTGCTGTATGCATATTTAATGAAGGTGCTGTCGCATATTTATTAATGATAATAAAAGAATTGTGCTGTATATTGCGAAAATCAAAACCGAGCGCATATCAATGTGGCCGAAGTACGAGCGCAGAAGGCGACGCGCGAAGGAAGGATTGCTCGCCGTCAAAAGAGGTCTTCACAGAGCGCTGCTGCTATTCATGTGGAAGGAATCTCATATGGCTCCGGAATTGCCGATTAGAGGTAAAGTGCAAAATTCGGCTGTTAACAATAATAAAACTAAACTTGAAACTTTAAACGCGTTTTTCTCGAAACATGGTTTTCAAAGACGGTGGCCAGATCAAGACGAGATCTCAAAAACTAATCGATGGATCGTTTTCAAATTTTTATACAATACTCTCAGAAACATTCTTTTGTCGGTGACGATCTATTTTTCTTAAATCTTCATTAAAAATTTAAAAAATGAAAAAGAAAATTTTTTGTTAGTTTTAAATTTTAACTTTAACTTATCGCCATTTTATAACAAACGATAAAATCGACAATCGGCGATCGTCACCGACAAACCACTACTGTTAGCTTAAAGACACCATTTTGTTTTTTTGTTTCAGATGGATCGTTTAGACGGGACAGTGGTCACCGCGAAATGCGTTTTTCCAAACCCCGATGTGTGTCGGCGGTCATATTTCTGCTTTCTGTCGCCATTGTTTAATAAAAAAATTTTTTTATATTGTCGAAACATAAGTCTCTCTCAATAATCACACAAAATTTTATTTAATTCCCACTACCCGTTTAGCAGGAATAAAATATTAAAGTTAGGCCTGTTTTTCGACCGTCTAGGTTGGTGTAACCCCTTAAACTATTTTCAAGCGTGGACGTCGTTCTATTCTTTAAGCGAAGGAGAGAGAGAGTGTGTGGGTAATCCTCGCTGCACGTCAATTACTATTTTCTATCTTAATTTCCAGATTATATATATTTTATATAACTAATACATGAAATTCGTGATTTGCATATGTTTACATATCCATTCCACACAGCACACTTTATCCTGAGGATATCCCAAATTATCCCAGACAGACGAAAGCGATCCCACGGATATCTCAATGAGTAACTCCCGGGATATCCTACAAAAATATTTTAAAATATAAAATATCTTAAGATATCTTATGATATCCCATTAATATATTTCGATATCCCCCAAAAATATCTTAAAATATTATAAGATATTATAAGATATTCTATAATATCTTACAATATCCTATTACATCCAGATAATATCCCATCATATCTTTTATCTCTACAATTAATAGAACGTAAATCAAGTGTAAAGGAAAAGTGAATTATAATGTAATAAAAGAGTGACAAAAGCGTTAATTAAATCTCTAAGAAACGTAAATTAAAACAGAACATAAAGAAAGTACACTTATATATAACAATGTGGTATATATTAATAATACTAAAAAATTATAAAAAATGACATTAAAAATGTTTTTTGATTTTATACAAACAGAGCAAAAACAAACTTTTTAATAAGTTATTCCACATGCTATTTTGCACGCATATGTAAAAATAAATAAAAAACTAAAACTTCATATTTATTCATAAAAATATAAGTTAACTATACATATTTCATCCTTCTGATAACATATATTGTAATGATCTATAACAAATATGTATGCATAGACAAGAAGTGTTCATGGATTATCACGTGGCGTTAGGATACGTACGGTCTTCGAAGTCAAGCAACGTCGGCGATGGTTGACACTTGGATGGGTGACCGTTTTTTCAGATATAGAGATTAAACATGTTTTAACGGGTACGACTGTGGCTTGGCTGAAACATGTTGTTATAGTCTTCTTCCTCTTACAAGATTACCGTAAAAATAATTAGAATTTTTTATTTTTTGTTCAAGTTTTTTTCAATTCTTAGAAACTCTCAAAAATACTTACAATTAGAAATATTCAAAAATTTTTTATTTTTAAAGTTTTTCCGAAAAACGTTTCAATTCTTATAAAAAATTGGAATATTTGTCAGAAATCCTAAAAAAAATTTTTTTAATTCTGACAAATTTTTTCACTAGGGTATATTACGATATCTCAAAAAATCCCTTGGACATCTTCTGGATATCGTTTAAGATATCAAGAGAATGTCAAATCGGTGGACATTTGTGCATCCCTTGGATATCCCTTGGATATCGCAGACGGTCCATGGATATCTAACGATATTGCGATATCCCAAAATGACATCCCAGAAACATCTCTAGGATAAAGTGTGCTGTGTGGGATGTGGTGCAGAGAATGCGTGGGCGGGAGAGGGGCGAAGCCCCCTCCCCGTATTTTCCTAACCTAACCTAACAAATTTTAGTCGCTATTTAGCCACAATTTCAAATCTGAAATCTCGCAAACTCATGTGGTACAGTACAAGCGTGGAGGTCGATTCGCTCTGTAAGCGGAGGGGCAGAAAAGTGTGGGTGTTATCAGTCAATAAGAAATATAACAAAGACATTTCTTCGCTGTAGTCACACAAACACACACACATTTAAATTTCTGCCTACAAATTATAAATTTCCTACTTACCGACATAAAAAAAATTTTTTGAGTCGCCAAAAATCCTTTTTGCATATGTTTTTTTTTGCTAAAAAAAACCTATTTCTAAAATTTGAACCAAATCGGGGATTAGACGTTTTCGGAACTACAGCCTTTAAATCTATATCCTAACAGCACATTATATCCTACGTATCATCCCATTTTAATACTCAATGTACTGTAATCATCGTAGAATGTTCCCAGGTAGCAAGCCCACGTCATTTTGACGTCCCAAAATGGTCATATCTGGTCATATGTCGTCAAAATGACCATTTTTTTACATGACCTAAAATTGACGTCATGATGACGTCATTTCGAAGTCATATTTCAGTCATGATCTGACGATTATTTTCCCAGACAGCACACATCCAAAATCGGGACATAAAGACGTCATTAAGACGTATTTTAGACACGGTCTAAAGCAGTGTCTATACAATGAGATTTAAGGCGTAAAGCATAAGCATATTATATAAGCATATTATATTCAACTTTAAGAGAACTTTTTAAAGAAAACATTTAGATATTTTAGAAATAATTTCAAAATGGTCAAATTAACCATTTGAACGCTTCAAAGTCTTAGTGCTAAATAAATCGCAATTTCCATTAAATTATAAAAGTTATAGAAAAAGTTAAATTTAACAATGAAATTAATAAGTAAATAAGTTAATGCTATTTATTTTTAATATGTTTTGCAAAATTTAATTGCTTTTATAAAAAATAATATAATTGCGGCAGTTTATAACAGATAGGTATATGTAGACAATAACGAGTACCCATATCGATGATTCAAACTGGCGTAGCAGATAGAGTACAAGGTATGTAATCCTAAGGTCCCGGGTTCAAAACCTACCAGCGGCAAATAAGAATAAAATAAAATAATATAATTTAAATTCAATTAAATAATAAAAATGTGTCCCAAATTTAGTACGTACTGTTGATAAGAATAATAAAAAAAAAAATTTATTTTATTTTATTTTTTAATCTCTAGTTGCATTTTAAAGATATCCGATTTAAGAAATCTTTTAGATATTAATTTCATATCTTTCTGTTCTCAAAAAACGACGCATTGGTTAACATTCTGACATTATATGTTATCTTTTAGAAGTCTCCCAGTGAACACAGTAATATAGCAGCAGTGTAACAGCAATGTAACCGAATATAACAGGTTATGTTACTCTGAAATTACACGTAACTTACATGTAAGTTACAATTTCCGACTCAGCAATATAACATGTTATAATTACATGTTATCTAACCGTTACACAGCAGTTACAAAGAAAAATAAAATAAAATAAAAATTTTATTTTTAAAAAATTATTTTTATCAACAGCACATACTACATTTAGAATAAATTTTTATTAATTAAATTTAAATTATGTTATTTTTTATTTTATTTTTACTTGCCGCTGCTAGGTTTGAACCCGGGACCTTAGGATGACGAACCTTATACTTTACCTGCTACACCAATTTGACTCATCGATATGGGTACTTGTTATTGTCTACATATACTTATATGTTATAAACTGACGCAACTATATTATTTTTTATAAAAGCAATTAAATTTTGCAAAACATTAAAAATAAATAGCATTAATTTATTTACTTATTAATTTCATTGTTAAATTTATCTTTTTCCATAACCTTAATAATTTGATGGAAATTGCGATCTATTTGGCATTAATCTTTGAAGCGTTTAAATGATTAATTAGATGGTTAATTATATAAATCGTAATTCTAAGAAAAATTGAATAGTATACATTTATTATGCTGTTTTTGTTCAGAACATGATGAATTTAGATTTTGTGCATTTTTTGTGCGCAGTAATTGTAGACAAACCGTTATTTTTGAAAACATTATCTTTATAATAATTTTTTTTATTATCAAATAAATCTGTCATTCAGGATGTTATAATGTTGTCTGATTTCTGAGTCAACTACGACGCATCGTTCCGTAATAACATTGATACGAACGTGTTATGTTACGATTATACAGTTTTTGTTGAATAACTGTAACCAAAACGATGTATAACAGCTATATCACTTGCGTATAACAAATATTACGTAACAGGTTATTTTCATGTCATATAGCACCTACATATCACAAGAATAACAATGTTAAATTACATGTAACTTCCATGTTACATTGCCGCTATAAAATGTGTTCACTGGGCTCTTTATGTTATCATTTTCAAAAACAGAATATCTTTTAGAGATCTTTTTGACAACATATTGTTCACGTCATTCTATGACGTCAAAATACGGTACATTTCATGACGTCAGGAATTTGTGACATTCGACCGTCATTTTAAACGTCATAAGGGCGTCATTTTGTGACGTCAAGAATAGTCAGTAAATGACCATTTTGGGATGTCAAAATGACGTGAGCTTGCTACCTGGGTTGAGATCACCGCTATAATCAAGAGACACGATAGTGGCTCGCACCAAGTAAAAGCGTAGCCCGACCATGCTCTTTACGCGATACGCGACTTGCGAGCACTCGAAATTATCGGATTTCAGAAACGGTTAAACGGATCGAGTTCTAACTAGGCTCAATCGAAAGCTTGGGGTCGATTTGTATAAGTAAAATATTTTTATTCTTCCTCTACATATTCTTTGAGTGGAGATATCACGACGCAAAGTCCAAATATCAAAATTTTCATGTAAGAAACGTCGTCATTGTCGTCGTCAACCTTTCAAAACAGAAAGTCATTTTCACATTTTTGATACAAAAGGCGCTTGTGTGCTATGAACGCGCACCAGGTTATTTAGGAATCTGTCATACCGACGAAATATAGTGGCATTCGACGTCACGTTCGCATGCTTCTTGGACAAGGTTTCGTTTCACGCGTAATAATGTCTAACGTTAATCATATGCGTAATAAAACGGAACGCAGCCATTTGTATCGTCACTACGGCGTTTGCATCGTGTGTAAAGGGTTATGTGGGTCGCCAGGGGTTCGCGTAAAGTGACATGCAGTGTGAGGTTATGTTATAACAGTTCGTGAAGTAATAATGCATATTATACCGTACATATTATATGTTTAATGCAAGGTCTACTAGGAATAACGGAGTAGGAGTAAGAAGTAAGAAATATGAAATGATATTTGCTCATTGCGTTTACTCCTGGTTTTTAATTGATAATAATTGCCCATGCATTAGTGACAAAAGATTTTACATAAACCTTTTAATATTTAACTATATATTGCACAACTTAACCAATGTAAAATTAAATAATCAGTGAATAAGAAGCTCAGATTTTATGCAAGGTCTATAATGTCAACAGGAGTAATGAAGTAAGGAGTAAGAGTAACAATTAACCAATTAAAAACTGGGAGTAATTGAAATGGGCAAATCTCATTTCATATTTCTTACTTCTTACTCCTACTCCAATACTCCTGCTGACATTGTAGACCTTGCATTACACTGGTGTCGATGAGACAGATGAAATGTTGTGTGATATAGAATTGTGAATCAGTTAAATATTGCTGCAATTGTCAATCAATATTCACAACTAATTAGCTTGAATAAAACTTTAAATAAACGTTTTTAATATGACTAATTTTTATTCTTTGGTATACTAGTAACATATATAATGCCAGTATTTTAGTGACAAAAGATGGTTCTTATTCTTACAACGTTATCAATATTTAACTAACGCACAACTCTATGTCACACCTCATCTATTTAATCATCAACATCAATGTAAAATTAATTAATCAGAGAGCAACATAACTCAGATTTTACACTGGTGTCGATGAGATAGATTCCTTACAACATTTTCAATATTTAACCAATGCACAACTTTGCGTCACACCTTATCTATTGAATCATCAACATCAATGTAAAACTAATTAATCAGAGGGTAACATAACTCAGATTTTACACTGATGTCAATGAGACAGACGAAATATTGTGTAATTTAGAATTGTGGATTAGTTAAATGTTGCTGTAATTGTTAATCAATATTCACAACTTAATTAGCTTAAATAAAACTTTAAATAAACGTTTTTAATAATACTAATTTTTATTCTTTGGTTTACTAGTAATATATGAAAAAAATACAAAATCCAAGATAATACCTTTGATCATATCAAATTTAACCTAAGTAATATATAATTTACAAATACTACAAAATACATGATATCCAAACAAAATTATCTTTTTAAAAAAGATTAAAAAAGCGCGCCAAGGGTGTGGTTTTTCTTTAAGGAAAAAGTCACAAAATCCAAGAATACTTTTGATAAATTCAATTTAAGTGATATTTTTTTATAACAAAAAAGAATCACAATCCAAGAAAACATTTTTGATCATTTATAAATATTACAAAATGTATGATATCCAAACAAAGTTACCTTTTTAAAAAAGGCAAAAAAAGCACACCAAGTGTGTGATTTTTCTTTAAGGAAAAAATCACAAAATCCAAGAATACTTTTGATAAATTCAACCTAAGTGATATTTTTTTATAACAAAAAATCCAAGATAAAACTTTTAATCAAATTCAACCTAAGTAATATACATTCCTAAAATGGTTTGATTATTAAAGTAACAATTATTTTAAATAAAAAATTATTGTATTCACACACACAAATTATTTTTTCTACAAAAATAAGGATATGTAAATATTTTGCGCCAATTAAAAGTAAACACTACAAAATGAGTGTTAAGTTTTTTCTCTACAAAAATAATGATATGAAGAAATATGCGCCAATCCATAAAAATAGATGTTTATTCTTTGGCTGGCCTTCATAATTTGATTTTTCATTAAGCCTGTATCAGAGTAGAGATTGATATTTGGATTGAATTGGAATGTAATTAATTAGGGACAAAACCAATATTCTTTAACTTTGTTTTGAATGGTCAAATTCCAATAAATATTTTACTATAGAAACTTGGCGCCGCTAAATCGAATAATTTGTTTTAATACAAAATCGCTTTGTTACAAATTAATTTATATATTAAAATAATACATATAACATTATATACCCACGCACGAGAGAAAAAGAAAGAGAAACATTAGAACGTAAGTACGCATAAAAGATATTAAAAATTGCTTCCTTATAATCTAAGTTATATACTAAATGCACGCACGCGCGCGCGCGCGCGCACACACACACGCACACACACACACACACACACACACACACACACACACACACACACACACACACACAACGCACGCGCGCATACACACACACACACATTCAGATGCACGCACAAAAAAAAGAAAGTTGGTAAATTATTCGGTTTAGCGGCGCCAAGCTTCTCTAGTAAAATATTTATTGGAATTTGACCATTCAAAGCAAAATTAAAGAATATTGGTTTTGTTCCTAATTACATTTCAATTCAATCCCAATATCAATCTCTACTCTGATACAGGCTGAATGAAAAATCAAACTATGAATGCCAGCCAAAGAATAAACATCTATTTTTATAGATTGGCGCATATTTCTTCATTATTTTTATAGAGAAAAAACTTAACACTTATTTTTTAGTGTTCACTCTTAATTGGCGCAAAATATTTACATATCATTATTTTTGTAGAAAAATTAATTTGTGTGTGTGAATACAATAATTTTTTATTTAAAATAATTGTTACTTCAATAATCAAAGTTATACCATTTTAGGAATGTATATTACTTAGATTGAATTTAATCAAAAGTTTTATCTTGAATTTTTTGTTATAAAAAAATATCACTTAGGTTGAATTTATCAAATATCTTTTACAGTATCACTCGGTTTTCTTTCGCGCGCAAATAATCTGAGATTGTACTCAATGTACGGAAGTGATACGTACTCCTTTCTTCCGCATGCATATAATCTCAGGATTTACTCAGCGGAAATAATTCAAACGCCATTTGCATCGATGTTTTCCGATCGACCATCTATCGATCTACGTGAAACGGACCCTCGGCCTCATTTATAATTGATATTGAAGGTAACCAATTTTATTTTTCAAGTAATATTGTTCAAAATATTATGTGTACAATTATGAATAATATATTTTTATATAAATAACAAAATATTTTCTAACATATCTTGTAATTAAATAAACTAATAGAGATTATACCGTTTGAGGTTATTGTTAGTTGCAAAGCTGACAGCAAATCATTTTTTTTTAATAATAAAAGAATAATTTTATTACAAATTATAGGTGACTGGAACCGCCTTAATCGGTACTCATTGTGTTGCGCTCGTCTGTCGCGAGAAACGCAATCGAGATTCATCTCGTGACGAGAGAGAGAGAGAGAGAGAGAGAGAGAGAGAGAGAGAGAGAGAGAGAGAGAAAGAGAGAGAGAGAGAGAGAGAGAGAGAGAGAGAGAGAGAGACCTCTATTAAGCTAGCAGAACCAAATCAGCAGAATCAAACCGGACCTATCAGATTATTTAGTACCCATTTTGTACTAATTTGTACCACTATTAATAATTTTGTACCCCGTGCCATTTCGAAAAAACCCGTGACACTGCCACCTTAATATTAAGCTGGCAAAACCACAATAAAAAAAAAAGAAAGAAAAAAACACCAAAGGCAGAAATGAAACAAACTGAATTTGTACTAATTTGTACCACTATTAATAATTTTGTACCCCGTGTCATTTCGAAAAAACTCGTGACACTGCCACCTCAATATTAAGCTGGCAAAACCACAACAAAAATAAAGAAAGATAAAGAAAACCAAAGGCAGGAATGAAACAAACTAAATTTGTACTAATTTGTACCATCAAAAAGAATTTAATATATTCATCCCTTATACTTGAAACAACCCCGAATTAAATATCCGTGTGAACTCGGCATCCGACTTTCATAAAAAAATTTTTTTAAATACGCATTCGATTGTACCCGGTTTGTACACGTTTATACCGGCGGTTTTGTACCCCTAAAGGGATAATTGTATAGAATTTTTTTAACAGGGGTTGGTGCTATCTTCGCTAATTTTGAAAATATTTTAAATCTGAAAGCGGGAGCTGTTTCGGAATCAATTGTATCCGTTTGTACCACCGTCAATTTCATTTGTACACCTAAGGGGGTGATTGTACAGAATTTTTAAAATAGGGTTGGTGCTATCTTCGCCAATTTTGTAGATGTTTCGAATCCGAAAGCGGGTGCTATCACATTAATATGAAGCTAGTAAAACCATAAAAAAAAAAGGAAAAGAAAACCAAAGACAGAAATGAAGCAAACGGAATTTGTACTAATTTGTACCATCAAAAAAAACTTAATATATTCATCCTTTCTACTTGAAATAATCCCGAATTAAATTCAGTACTATTAAGCTCAAGGATAAAGTATGTACTCTTTCCTGTCAGCGAAATCAATCGCTACTTGCACACTCGACGCGGAATAATTTGTACTATCGAAATCTAAAGTTTCAGTTTTTGTGCGGAACCTTTTTTTTATTTTGAATAAGTGATTTTGATAATTCTCATAAAGATATCGAATTAACATTCGTACTTGCACGTGCTTGTGGGTATATGTTTGTGAAACGAAACGACACATTAATATATGACGTATATGTTATTTAATACTTTATAAATATAAAATCGCAATTTATTAATGAAAACTTATTTATTAATAATAAAAATAGATAGTACAAAACATATAAACTTAAACATATAAGATTGTGTGTCTAGAAAATTGTGTGTGTGTGTCTGTGTGTGTTTGCGTTTACGCGTGCGTGTGAGTTACGACTTCACTTGCTTTGGCATAAATTAATAATGCTGGTGTTATTTTGGCATTCTCCTTAATGTATCTTTCTTTTTTATCGAGATCATTGTATTCGATCCATGTTCCCGCTCTTGGACAAATCGCCGTGTAGTGGCCCATTTGGATTTTTCTTGTTCCCACAGGTTTTTTGTATGAAACTACTCCAATTAATTTATATGTAATTTTATTCAGCGGATTTATGCAAAATTTGTTAATATCAGTCAGCTTTATTTGATTGACTGTTCTATCCGTAGTAAATACTTCAAGAATAATAATATCTCCTGGAAGAAGAACAAATAAAATTATTTTGTAATATGAAATAATGTTTCTAAAATTAATGCGAACGAAAAGAGAAGAATTATTTTTATATTTCTTTGGAATAAAGTCGCAGCATGAACATCTCGTGGAAAGTTAAAAAATAAAGATTATTTTTGATGGCTTAAACGTAAGGTATACTACTGTAATTATTTCTTTATTTTACGTCAATAATTAGTTGGACATTTTAAATTACTTGCCTGTTTCAGATAACGTTGTTTTCTCAAATCAAGTACAGTGTTCTGTGCAGCAAGGATGTTCCTCTTCCAAGAGTACGCTTTGTTTGACAATTTTGTCAAAATTTGTGCTATTCGTAATTTTTGTCTCTTGAATTTGAATTACAGGCAACTTTTTGTATCGCGGCGGACAACCAAAATTGCACTGGGACGTCTCTTTAAAACTAGGAGTTTCTTTAAATAAGATGCCAGCTAAATAGCCTACATTTGTCTCACAATTGACATATTTGCATCCACCGGTGTCGGATATCGGAAATATATCTAACAGAATCTGTGCGCGTAATTTGTATATATATTGACTGATTCCGTTTTTTACTGTATGGACAATTAATTTAAAGAATATATTTATGTCTATTGTTTCTTCCATATGTTTAAAAACATGATGTAAGTCATGTCCTGCTGCAAGTAGTATTTGGAAAATACTGTCAAATGCGCAAGTATTGGCGATAGTATAGTTGACATTGTGAATTTTTAATGATTTTAATGAAATATCACTACCGTTTTTTATAATGGGTATTTTTGCAGCTTTTTTACATTTTAGAGCATCTGCTATTTTATGCGGATTTTTTCCAAGATATAATGCATCGCTTTTACTCGATTTCATATGTCCGAATCCACGCCAATTCTCTACTTCGCGGCTTGCAAAAATATTTTTTTCGTTTTGCATATCATCTTTGCATGCTATACATATGCGTGGTTGACCATAGCCCTCTTCAACATCTCTTAATGGTAAGGAGCATTGAGGTAATGCGTGTACATATTTCTTGCATAAATGACAAACATGTGCACCTGATGGTTTATCATTATTCTTGCATGCAGGACATAAATTATTTGATTCTAACATTAACTTAACATCAGAGTTAGATTGTTTTACAGGTATGGAAGTTAACAATGTATCTTTTAGATTAGCAGATGACACCGTAGCAGGACTGAATAAATTATTTGAATCTAACGTTAAATTAATGTCAGAATTCTTAGATTCTTTTACAGGTGTGGAAGTTAATAATGTATCTTTTAGATCAGCAGATGACACCGTAACAGGACTGAATAAATTATTTGAATCTAATGTTAAATTAATGTCAGAATTCTTAGATTCTTTTACAGGTGTGGAAGTTAACAATATATTTCTCGAATCAGAAGATGATACCGTTGTGTCATCTACTGTATTGTTAGTGCTTTGTGCGTCGACAATTTTTAACTCTCCACGCAAGTAATTTATGTGCTTCTGAATAAAGGAATCGATACGCATTAATGGACAATTTTTTAATAATAAAGATTTTAATTTATTAAATTCGCTTTCGACCGATGCACTAGAAGCAGGTACGCGACCATAACCGAATTGATCTTTGTAGATATTCGTCCAGAGTGGTAATAATTTAATATCAATTATCAGGCGTTCAACTATTTGTGGAAAATAATGCGGATTGATTCTGTCGCCAATGTTTGAAGCAATTGAAGATTTAACTTCATATAAAATCTGTTTGCCCCACGCACTCCAAGAATTTTCAAACGGATTATTAATGAAAGTATTTGTTTCATTGTCTGTATCTTCAAGTTTAGATATAGCGCTGTCGTTGTTGTCGGGACTCTCTAAATCTACGTTACCCGCTGTCATTAAATTTGTTAATTTAATTCGTTCTAGATCACAATACGTTGAATGGCCATTTTTTTAATTTCCATCAGTTTCGGACAATGCTATTGTAAAAATAGATTTTACTATTTCTTTTGCATTTATTATGTTTCTGCAAAGTATCAATTGACCCATTGCGCCTAGGTAAAAAATCTTTATTCGTTTATTTAAAAATTTGCAAGTTTTAGAATATAATTTTATAAAATGTGCGACATCTATTCTAACATAACATTTGGGCAAATCGGAGTTTCTAAATGCATCCGCATAATCTTCAAGATTCAGATATCCTGTAAATGCGCGGATAATTGCGATTAAAAGCGCTCTGGACGAATCGCATATTACTTCTTTAGGCACCGATGCACCAGAACGTATCCATTCTACTAGCCAAAAATGAATCGAATTGACATTGTGGCTCTCGCTTAACATCTGGCAAACCGAAAATTGTCCATTTTTGCAGTTAATAACGCAATGATATAAAAATATATGTTTCGAATTTGATCCATCAGCTTTACATAATTTTTTTATAATGCTACCGGTTGCATCAACAAATATACATGCATCATTTTCAACGGAATATTTTCTGTAAATGTTTAATTGGTGATTAGTCCAGTAATGGACAAAAATTGGATCTAATCCAATATTATGAATTATATTGTTCATGGATGTAGATTTTAAAATAGCTAATGCTTTAAGAGGATCCGTGTCTATGTAATTTGTCTTTAAAGACTCTGTTTTAGCTACATGCAAAACGGCCGAACTGTATAAATGAGGAGGTTCTGGATTTCCCTCTGTCATTAACATATCCGCTTTTTCAGCACGATATACATGAACTGCTTTGTGTTGCAATTCCTTGCCGACGACTGCTCTCATAGGATTTCTCAAGTATCTTTTGCCGCAGTTTCCTTTTCCTCGTGTGTATGTGCAATTTAATTGTATACAGTCACTAAAGTAATCAGTATCTTCTATAATACATCTTAATGTACTACCGCATCTACAAAAACCTAAAGAAAAAAAAACGTCGTTTTGGAGTTTATATGTTTGTGGCGATATGTGATATACGTATATGTATATAAATGTGTATATATATACGTGTGTGTAACAAAATTTTCAGTTTTATAATTATCTGTTATTCATAACACAATCTTACCATTGATGACACCAGTTTTTGCATCTGTAGAAATGGAATGATTTTTGAATTGAAAAGCGCATTTCATGTGCGTGGCTTCCCAAAACTTATTCGTTATTAGTTCTTGCCATTTACCAGGTTGCAGAACCTTTCGTAAACGATAAAACGTTTTTCCTTTTATTTGTCGCTTGTACACTTTTTCAATCAAAAGGTTTGTAAAATCTTCTCTCAGCAGGGAAATAACAATATGTTTTTTATCGTATTTATTAGCATCCGATGAGCAATTTATGGATCCTTCGTCCCAACTAAACGAGTCATTTAATAAACTTTCGCTCGCGGAAATACATTTGCACGCATCTTTGTTCAAAATCTCATTTTTGACACCATATCAACACATTGTAAACACATATAAGTTATTAGTGGTCACTTTATTTTCTAGCTCTTGCGCTATGACTTTCCAGACATCATGTGTTTTCGATATAATTTTATTATTGTTGTTAATAATATTTTTGTATTTTAATATTGTTTTCTTTATTTTCAACGGATCAACTTTTCCCGGTCTGCCGCGTGCTGGATTCATATTGACACTTTAATATAAACTACTCGAGATGAACTGTCTCTTATGAAGAGTTTCGCGAGACTGAAGAACAGTCAATTGTTGGTCACGGCTTTTACATATAAAAAAGCTTTCCGAAAGTGGCATTTGTCTTTCAAAAATCGACTTCTGAAAAACAATTGTCGTCTTACGTTTGGCGGCTACTCAAAGCGCCGCACCGCCGCGGCTTGATGTTATCATCAGAGTCGCTTCGCCGCGAAACGTAAGGCGGCAAATGTTTTTCAGACTGTTTTTCAAACATTTTCAAAAAAGTATTGCATGTAGCTAAAACAGAGTCTTTAAAGGCAAATTACATAGACACGGATCCTCTTAAAGCATTAGCTATTTTAAAATCTACATCCATGAACAATATAATTCATAATATTGGATTAAATCCAATTTTTGTCCATTACTGGACTAATCACCAATTAATCACCATTTACAGAAAATATTCCGTTAAAAATGATACATGTATATTTGTCGATGAGATCGGTAGCATTATAAAAAAATTATGTAAAACTGATGGATCAAATTCGAATGATATATTTTTATATCATTGTGTTATTAACTGCAAAAATGGACAATTTTTGGTTTGCCAGATGTTAAGTGAGAGCCACAATGTCAATTCAATTTGATACAATCACCCCCTTAGAGGTACAAATGAAATTGACGGTGGTACAAACGGGTACGATCGATTCCGAAACAGCACCCGCTTTCGGATTTGAAACATCTTTAAAATTGGCGAAGATAGCACCAACCTCTATTTTAAAAATTCTGTACAATCACCCCCTTAGGGGTACAAATGAAATTGACGGTGGTACAAACGGGTACAATTGATTCCGAAATAGCTCCCGCTTTCAGATTTAAAATATTTTCAAAATTAGCGAAGATAACACCAACACCTGTTTAAAAAATTCTATACAATTATCCCTTTAGGGGTACAAATAAAACTGTCGGTGGTATAAACGTGTACAAACCGGGTACAATCAAATGCGTATTTAAAAAAATTTTTTTATGAAAGTCGGATGGCGAGTTCACACGGATATTTAATTTGGGGTTGTTTCGAGTATAAGGGATGAATATATTAAATTCTTTTTGATGGTACAAATTAGTACAAATTCAGTTTGTTTCATTCCTGCCTTTGGTTTTCTTTATCTTTCTTTATTTTTGTTGTGGTTTTGCCAGCTTAATATTGAGGTGGCAGTGTCACGAGTTTTTTCGAAATGACACGGGGTACAAAATTATTAATAGTGGTACAAATTAGTACAAATTCAGTTTGTTTCATTTCTGCCTTTGGTGTTTTTTTCTTTCTTTTTTTTTTATTGTGGTTTTGCCAGCTTAATATTAAGGTGGCAGTGTCACGGGTTTTTTCGAAATGGCACGGGGTACAAAATTATTAATAGTGGTACAAATTAGTACAAAATGGGTACTAAATAATCTGATAGGTCCGGTTTGATTCTGCTGATTTGATTCTGCTAGCTTAATAGAGGTGAGAGAGAGAGAGAGGGGGGGGAGGGAGGGGGGAGAGAGAGACGCAAATCCCCACACAGATTTTTCAACGTACTCGCCGCCGACGTGTTCGCCCGCGGTTTGATCGGCCATTCAGGAACGTGGACCAGACCTCGTTTATTCATATCGAAGGTAATCATTTCATAAATATTTTAACTAATATTTAGCATTGAATATTTTATTTGATAAATAATTTCAATAACATAGGATAATCTGTAAGTGGAACTTCTGCTAATAATATTGAAGTTATTCTACTTTGGAAATAAACTGTAAATAAACTATCAAGTAAAATATTCATGTTAAATGTACCTAGTTAATTATTTCTTTTATAATAAAAGAATTTTATTACAAATTACAGGTGATCCCACACAGCACGGGGAGCTCCCGAGGAGCTCACAAAATTTTTCATAAGCTTCATTTGAGCTTCAAAAGAACTCGCACGAAGCTCTTAGAGAGCTCCTATGTCCGCTTTTGAGAGCTCCCTGAGAGCTTCATTTAAGCTCGCAGGGAGTTCAGAAATCATGTTTTAAGAACTCCCTGCGAGCTTCAAAATAATTCCCGTGAAGCTTCTATATAAGCTCCCTGGTAGCTTCATCTAAGCTTGCAAGGAGTTCAATAATCATGTTTTAAGAGCTCTCTGCGAGCTTCAAAGTAATTCCTGGGAAGTTTTTATATAAGCTCCCTGAGAGCTTTATCTAAGCTCGCAAGGAGTTCAGAAATTATGTTTTTAGAGCTCCCTGCGAACTTCAAAATAGTTCTCGGGAAATTTCCTTATAAGCTTCCCGGGAGCTCTTATGTCCGCTTTTGGGAGCTCCCTGAGAGCTTCATTTAAGCTCGCAGGGAATTCAGAAATCATGTTTTAAGAGCTCCCTGCAAGCTTTAAAGTAATTCCCGGAAAACTTCCATATCGAGAGCTCGTATGTCTACTAATTGCGAGCTCCCTGGAAGCAGCGATTATGGGTCACAACAGATCCGTATTCATAGTCGTTCCTCATTTCTCAAGATTAATCTGTCTTCTGTAAAAGATAGCATGGCAACATGTACATTTTAAGAGTATATTTAAAAGAAAAACAGAGCTCAGGACAAAACGAGTATTTATAGAGCATTTAAGGCAGAATGTTTGTATATTAGAATGTAAGATAAATTAATATTACGTATTTTTTTTATCTAAATTTCGGCTCCGCTATAAGTTCGACAGTCTTCTTCTTTGCTCTTTGGATTGCTGTCCCTCCAGGGACAAAGTACTACGCTTTCAGTTCGATAGTCTTGTGTCTCGAGTGTCTCAACAAATTCCTTCTTCTTCGATTTATGGCACCCGGAATCCTATGTTAGGATCCAATGCAGCTGGATACAGCCAAGTTACACAGAACATATGCACGTCGCACCGGTCGCACGTTGTCGCAAGTCAAGCGACCAATCACCAATCAAGCGCGCCGAACCAACATACGCTATAGAGTCTGTTCGTGTCACATGCTCCGACATGCTCCTATGCATTCTGATACGTTGTTTCCGATGACGCCAACCTATTAGAGTGCATTGAAGTGAGTAGGAGCATGTCGGGGCATGGTAACGCGAACAAACCATCAAAGTTGCAACAACAATCGTAAAAAAGAAATTAACCAATTAATATAACAGTTAAAAACAGCGGAATGAACTGTGAAGCTTATTTTGTCGAATGTTATAAGCTCCTCGGAAGCTCTAAAATATGAACTTCCTGGGAGCTTGTTTTGTCGAATTTTGTTAACTCCAACAAGAGCTCGGCAAAATGAATTCCCTGGGAACTTGTTCTGTCGAATTTTATTGGCTTTCCAGAAGCTCAAAAATATGAACTTTCTGAGAGCTTGTTTTGTTGAATTTTGTGAGCTCCTCGGAAGCTTAGCAAAATGAACTCCCTGGGAGCTTGTTTTGTCGAATTTTGTAAGTTCCTCGGGAGCTCAGCAAAATGAACTCCCTGGGAGCTTAATCGGAGCTTTGTGCTGTGTGGGATTGGAATCACCTTAAACGCCGTTGCGCTTTGTAGAACATCATTATTCATCTGTGTTTCAAAATTGCTGTCAGTATTAAAAATCTATAGTTTCCGTTACATACACTATAGATTTTCAGTACTAACAGCAATTTTGAAACACAGCCTTGAATGACGTACCGATAGATAACCTGTAAAGATTATACCTTTCGTCAATTATTTAAATAAATGTGCATTTTTTAATATATAAATACAATATAGGTTGCGTTCCGTTATATATTGCCAGTACTGAAAATCTGTAGTTCATGTTACGTATATTATATTACGTATATTATATATTACGTATATTTTCAGTACTGGCAGTAAATTTCGGCACGCAGCCATACTCTCAAGTTATTTTTCTTTATATAAAACTTTTTTTTGTACGAGGTGGGGATGCATTTACGCATACCCTCGCCGCCAATGATTCTCGGGCAAGGGTTATGTAGGATTTATAGGTTTGTGAACAGGGAGGCTAGTCCTTCCCGCTCACGTGCAATACCCGTACTACCCACTAAACCCACCTCGGGTGGCCGGTTCTGCGTATATGGAGAGCCCTTCGGGAATCGCTGTCCAGCATAACTGCCGGAGGGCCCCCTCACGCCAGCGCGCCACCAGGCGACGCGCGTCGCTCCGGGGGAACGGGGCAAGCGTCTCCCAAGTAGGAGAGCCCCGTCCCCCCCGGCCGGTCCGTTTAATTTGGACCGTAATGGTCCCTGCATCGGGGCAGGGGGGAGAGAGACCGGTTGTTTGCTCGTCGGCCACCACCACTCTGTCCCCCTCCTTCCGCGACGTGCGGAGGAGAGGGACGGGGGACCGGTGTCTTTATATATAATCTAACCTAACCCTATCCAATGTATACGTAAGTGCGCGCGCGCGCGCGCGCTCTATGCGAATGTGTGCGCGTGTACGTGATCGACTAAACCCTTCTCGTTTTCATCATTGCGACAATCTATAGACATTCGCAGCAAAATTCTATGGGAATGGTACTGCGGACATAAGTACATACGTAGAACGTACTTAGTCAATCGCAGTGCGTATTGCGATTGTTCTAAGTAATATACATTTGCGATATTCTCAGAACGTCCTCAGAATCTCCGTGTGCTGTTAGGGTATACTACATAGCCAGCAATAAATAAAAGGGCATTTTTTTATACATTTAAAATAATATTTTATACTATTTATTAATATGTCAAAATAATATAAAATACAATTACTTACATTATATACTAAATTATTAATAATACTATAAAGTAATGTAAATTAAATTTATCAATTTACCGGAATTAGTCTAGATTTCTTCTTCATTTTTTTCACAAATTTTTAATGATTTTTGGAGAATAACTAAATCTTTCGAAAATTGAAAGAATTTGATATTTTTCGTCACTGTACGATTTGTACAATTTGTAATATAGCAGATTGGCATGGCCCACTAAAAAAGAACATAAAATAAAAGCATATTATAGAAGTGTTATGTTTAATAGTAAGTCAGTGTAATGATTAATGTACTATTATGTGGTTCATTGAAATATTGAAATGTATACCGGAAATTCTTATTTTTCTCCTTACGCAATATTTTAATATTGCGATTAATCACGGGGGCATTTAATCATTATCTTAGCAAAGCATTAAGTTATTATTACGACAGCGAATTAATACGTCTCGTTATATTCTTATTTTAATATTTAAAGTTTATATTTATTTTTTTTTTTTGTAGATATTTATAAGTTTTACAAAAATATACATAAGTTTTACAAAAATACTTACAGCCTATTTTTTTGTTTTTTGGAGATTATTATCGTACTCTTCGACTTCTCTACTTGACACACAATAGGCACCGAATTTAACCTCTTATGTGCACTAATTAGGCGATTTTTGGCGATCGCCTGGTACATGTACCAAGGTTGATATTGGTAGGGGTGGAGCTTATCCTGGTATAATGTACCACTACCATGTACCACATGAACGCTAAAACGGACTGGTTCTTTTCTCTTTGCGCGCAACTTTCAAACTGTTGAAAATTATTGGTAGCTTTCAGCAAAGAAAAAAGTTCAGTAAGCGGATTATTGCTCTTGACACGCTCCCTTGAGACCTGTTTTTTATTACTGCACATTAGTTCAAGAAGTATATATATATATACATAGTGAAACATATGCTGAATGTAACCTATCTTTTACTGCTAAGTGTGAATATTTGAACAAAAAAACATGAGTTTTAATGCGCGTTTATTAATGTGGCGACACAAACCGTTAGTCACCACACCAAGCGCCTAACAACGGCGCAACCCGTTCGACACTGTAAGAATTTCCAAAACGCCTAACAGCCGCGCAACCCGGCTGACACAGTAAGAATTTCGACTGTAAGGAAAGAGAAGTGCGCGCGGACGCCACCAGAGGCCATCTTATCTCAGGAGTAAGATGGCGACTCCTGGGCTTTATAAGGAGCACGAGAAGACGGACGGATTACTCTTTGCGTACTCGCACTCGAGTCTTCTTTTTCATATACGAAGACATTAGCCGTCTCTCGTATAGAATACTAGGAGCACGCTGGCCACCAAGGAGCAGCCGTGGAACCCCGCAACCGCCGTGATCTCACCACTACGAAGGACCAGACCTCCGAGGGTACTCTTGGCCGCCGACGACCCGCGGATTTGGCGCTACACTTCGCCCCGGTACCTGTTACCAGACCTGTTGGAGAGCCTGGCAAGGGAGACCACCACTAGAGGTACTCAGACGGAGGGGGACACGACCAGGGAGAACCGGGCTACACAGACCATCGCCTTACCGACAACTAGGGACCACGGCACGCAGCACGAAGGCAGCAGCACTGATCAGGCCACGACGCCGACGGAAGGCAGTCAACCCCGCGACAAGCCGGCAAGACGCCCTCGCAGAGAGAAACGCACTGCCAAGCAGAAGGAAAGACGCTTTTCCAAGCGAAGGAGAGCCGCAGACGACCAGGTTCCTGAAATAACGTCCACGCTATCCCTGGACGAAAACAACAACGCTAGTAGAGTACGGGTGACGAAGGCTCACCCGCCGATAGCTTGGAGACCGCGGCAGGCTTAAGATCCAGATACGTAATCGGCCCTTGTCAGGGCCACCAAACAAATCATAAACATAAAGACTCTGTACAAAATATACATATAGAATAAACTATTTATTTAAAGGGAAACCAGCGTACTTCTCTTCACGCACCATATTCCTCTGCGTACAACTTAACTGCGAGCGAACAACACGCCCACATTAATGTTAATAAATGAAATGTATGATGACGATGATGATGACGGAAACGAATGTTTAGTGGAATTTTATAGACAATGGTTTCATGCACAAAATGTAAAAAGAAGACTACGTGCATTATGCCTTAATCAAAGACAACATCATAATCGTCCTCAATTGTATTCAGAAATATGGATTGATTTATATATTGATTATGACTTTTTTCAAACTTTTAGGTTGAAACGGTCAACGTTTCAGCAATTGTTACTACTAATAACACGTCAAAGAGAAATGATGCAAAAAGTAAGTACCCTGACAATACAGATGTCCGGGGGACGTCCAGAGTGTGTCCTGAGGTCATCCTGGGGACGTTTCTTCGTCCTGAGGACGTCCCTGGGATGTCCTCAGGAGATCTTGTGCTGTCTGAGTAACAAATAATTTTACTTCAAATAATCAAATATTTCTTGCAAACTTTTTGAATGTGGCAAATATCTATTTTGATAACCTTTATCATAATATTTTTATCATAACATTTAAATTATTCTAAATAATATTAGAATTATTGGCACTAGATTATTCTAATTAATATATATTTTTTATTATAATTACTAAATTACAGTTGTATACAGAATTTTTTTTGATATGTTGTGACAAAATAGTCTTTGTATTCGGCTCTCTCTGCGTTCGGAAAACCGGTTTCACGTTGAAACATTTTATATAATTAACATATTTTATTAATAGGACACAACTTGTTTTAAATACAGTATTTTGTTACACTTGAATTAAGTGGCAATATTCCTGAATTTTTCTTCTATATTAATTTATAAATAAATTATTTAATAGATAAATATATGTTTTATAAAATTTTAGGTATATAGGGGAGGATATGAATCTGTACAGCCCAAAAAAGTGCAACAAATTGTCTTATATTATTTGGCACATCAGGTTTCAATGGCACAACTTGGGGACAAATTTGATGTTGCAACATCAACTGTCTCTAATTATGTAACTATATGGATAAAGTGTAAGTTAAAATTGGTACCTATTGTAATACAATAGCCTAGCACGAATGAAAGAATGCGTATAGAAGAAAAATTCAGAAATATTGCAGGTTTTCCAGGTATAATTGAATGTTGCGTTTAAGATAACTCATTATATATCCTATTAATAAAATAATATTAATTAAAATCTATTTAAGGTGTAATTGGAGCTGTTAATGGTTGCCATATTAATGTAATGGCATCAAGTATACAGCAAAAGAGTTACCAGAATAGATATATGACCCATTCGATAATCTTACAAGGAATTTGTACAGCAGACTACTTATTTACAAATGTATATGTGGGATATCCTGGATCGGCTAATGATTGCAGAGTATTAACAAATTCAAGTTTATATATTAAAATTGAACAAAATGGATATACTCAGTATTTTCTACCGGACCAACATCTGTTAGGTGACAAAATATATCCAATAAAAGATTGGCTGCTACCTCCATTCGAAGATTATGGGAATGTTACACGTATGCAAATAAAATATAACAAAATACACAGCAAAACAAGAATAAAGATTGAAAATAGCTTTGGTTTACTAAAGGACGATGACAAAGGCTTAAGTATATAACAGTGTATAAAATTAAAAAAGCTTCAAACATTATGGCATGTTGTGCTCTACATAACTTTTGTTTAATGTTTAAATATTGATTTTGCTGAAACATTAATAGATGTTGACATATCGAAAAAATTAATAACATACAAATTCTCAGAAGAGATGAGGACAGAAATGTTGCGATAGATAAAAGAATGCGATAGATATGATAATGACGCAATTATCAGAAAAGTAGAAATAATGTAACATTTAAAATGTACTATGTTAAACAAAAATCGTCGAATAAATAATCATTTACTCGCGTTAATCTGTATTATCCTTTATTTAACATACATCACATAAAAAACTACAATTAGAAGTCTAAAAATAACGAAAATGTTTTTGTTGGATACATTGTAAAAAATGTTACACAGATATAATCAGTCTCATTTTGCAAAAGTAACACATCTTATACATATATATTCCACATAGTAAAAAAAAAATAAGTTTTATCCTTTGTAACGCGTAACGTAAATTATATGTAATTTGTACGTTTTTCCTTACACATTCCAGTGAAAATAGAATATTGCAGCAACATTGCGGCAATATTGGCAACATTGTTGCAACATTACAGCAATATTGCAACATTGCTGCAATGTTGCTGTAATGTTCTGTGTTCACTGGGATTATAATTTCCACTGAAAACAGCTACTCAAAACGATGTCAATTTAATGTCATAATGACTAACAAATAGTCAACATGACGTCATTGATATCATTTTGACTCTTTCACTGGGTTAAACGTAACACATCTTATGCATATATATTCCACATATGCAAACTAAAAACAATAAAATCTTTATTTTTTAACGCGTAACGCACATTAGATGTAATTTGTACTGCAATACGTTTGTCTTTCCACATTATGATTAAAAATAACATATCTTATACATATACTACATAGGCAAAATAAAAAAAAATAAAATCTTTTTTAACGCGTAACGTAAATTATACGTAATTTGTACTGCAATACGTTTTTCCTTACACATTATAATTAGTCAGAATCAGAGGAATGTTTTCTCTTTTTAGATTTTCTGCGCGCTTCTAAATTATAAATATCCTTTAAAACAGTTAAAAATTCACTACGCTGTTCCACTGTTCGCTTTCTTAATCGCTTTGCTCTACTAATAAGGCTTCAAATTTTTTAAAGCGTCTTTTTCAATTTTTATATCTTGTTCGTGTAAGTGTTTTAAAATTGTGCTTACATTCTTTATTTTTGGTCTGACAGATTTCTGAACGTTTTTAAAAATATTCGAAGTCTCTAAATTATTATCTTTGTTTTCCTTTATACTTCCTGATTCATCATCCACGATATTTGGAGAACCCTCGCAGCTATTTATATCATTATTTTTGGTTTTACTGCTGCAAGTATCAGAAGATTCTATTGTATTACTATCCATTGAATCCAGTTAATTAACTGGTTGACTGCTGTTGTAAGCCGATTACAACTATATCTATTAAAATTGCGACACGCATCTTTCGAAAGACGTTGCAAGAAGCACCTCTTTCGAAAGACGCACAAAAATCCGCCGCGCTCACGGAAGTCCCAGTTAACTTCCGTGAGATTACAACAGCGCACTCGGAAGCAGTTCGTATCGCCCTAGAAATAGGCCCTACGCTGCAAAATCAAACCGCAAGGCTACCGCGTTCCGATGTCGAAACGCTTAGCCTCGCGGAAGCTATCGACGCCCGGTCACTGGCCCCCGAAATTGTACCAGATATCATAATATATAAACGCGACCACGCCGTGACCGAGCGGAGAGTATCATAACAGCGACCGAGCATCGTCGCATACCGTAAACCTTATCGCGAGTGTTACGTGACATCAACACAGCTGATTGTAAGCGCAAGAAACAGAAATAAAGACAACGAACAAGCACGTAAGAAGCGTCTTCTTTTCTCTTATACACCGAGCCGAACCTTCACCCTTTGGGTCCCAACCCTTCAGGCAGAACGATCCCAACTACCGACGGGAAAGAATTCCCAAAACGAGCAAACGCTCACAACACTGCTATGCTTCTCTCCAATCAGTTCGTGCATCTCATCGAAATATTTTGGCGGCTTTTTCTTCTCTGTACCAGTTGTTTTCATATAACGACGATGTTCATGATACATCTTCTCTAAGTTTCGCCAACGTTGATGGCATTTGTCAGCACCTTTTGTTCCATAAGCTATTCCATAAGCTGTTCCATAAGTCATTTCTGTGCATCTCTGTTGCTACATCAGCCCATATCTTCTTTTTGCAGTGCATTTTGTCGTTGAGAAGATGAAATTTGGTTTGCACAATCTCTAGTAATTTTAGTATCATTTCATGAGTAAATCCTGCAAGTATTAAAATATTGATTATACATATTTAATTTGTAACAAACCTTTCAAAAGCAAAAATAAGTGAAATTTAACATAAGATATATATTGTACTTACTATCTTCATTTATTTCCGATTTTTCCTCTACTTTTGATTCAATGGATTGTGCCGCATCTTTTTTTATTTGACCTGTATATACAGAACATAAAAATTGTATTAAAAAACCGTTGATAAAGTTAATATCACAATAGTCTTACAGTATTATTTTTAAATATTATTAGGTATATGATTCATAAAATAATAATATATATGATTATTAGTAACTTTAACAGCACTGATGTCCAAGAGACATCCAGAGTACGTCCTGAGGTCATATTGGGAATGTTTCTTCGTCCTCAGGACGTTAATTCCTAGAACGTGTCCCCAGGAGATGTGCTGTCTAGGTAAAATACCATTTTTAAATTGTTACTTACATGTGTTTTTATTTATAGATGCTTCATAGGATAGTTTGTTATTTAAGGTTGTTAAAGCGCCTGCTGTAATTTACATTACATTTAATTGAGAAGTTTTAACCTATATATACATATATATATATATATATATATATATATATGTATATATCAGTGCTCGGAATTAGTTGCACATTTCGCCTCGATTCCTGAGGCACCGCCTGCTATGCCCCCACTACCGCTGTAGGCTCGACGGCCGAGCCGCCGATCGCGCGCGTGGCCTTGTGTCTCAGGAGCGTTCTACGATAGATATGCCTGGTCCATTCGCGTGATTAAAAAATTCTCTTGCGCTGTGAATAATTTTTTTATTTTTACAGACAATTAAAGTTATTAATAATATTTTTCCTCCTGGGTGATGTGGAAAGCTATTGACAAAATTGAAATTATTACATTGTGTTATATTATGCTCATTATATGTATATACAAATATGTTTATAAACGTAAAAATAATATTAATAACTTTAATTGTCTGTAAAAGTAAAAAAATTATTCACAGCGCAAGAAAATTTTTTAATCACACGAATGGACCAGGCATATCTATCGTAGAACGCTCCTGAGACACAAGGCCACGCGCGCATTCGGCGGCTCGGCCTTGAGAGGTATTTGAGAGCAGTTTGACGCAATTACGTATATGTTTATTAATCAAGTTAACTGGATAATTATTATTAATTAGAATTTTTTTAACTTTTTTGATGTTCTGGGTATGAAATCTTTCGTCAGCTAATAAAATTGCATGATCGATCGAGTTAATAATAGTGTTAATTTTGTATTTGAAAGGATGTTTGGATAGATAATTTATATATCTTCCAGAAAACATTTTTTTCTGAAACCAATCGGTAATTAATTTGTTGCTCTCTCTTTACATGATATACTTGATAAATCAATTCCTAAACCTAACTCATATATCAAAGATAGCTGGTCATTAGCCAAAGCAATTAAGAATTTTAATATCAATCCTAATGAAACTTTAATCTCTTTAAACGTAACATCTTTGTTTACAAATATACCTAAACAGTTAGTGACCATAGCTATTGAAAATATTTATTAACTAATATTGAAAATATTGAAAAATTTTATTATTAAATGCAAATTATTTTTAATTCCTTAATTTATGTTGAATATACCAGGTATATAAATATGAAACCGGAACTTTTGTATAGAAAATACACGTTTATTGTATAAAAATGATAAAAAATATTTTATTCGAAGTATTGCCCATCGCTAGCTATACATTTTTTCCATCTCTCTGAAAATTTATGGATGCCACACCAAAAAAACTGTTCCTCTTTTAAGGCAAACCAATCATCGAGCCATTTTCGTACATTTTCGTAAGATGTGATGCGCTGTTCAGCAAGTGCGTGTCCCATCGATGCAAATAAGTAATAATCGGATAAGGCCAAGTCTGGTGAATAAGCCGCATGCGAAAGTATTTCCCAACCAAACGCCTCAATCGTTTCCTTGACCGGTTTTGCTGTGTGTGATGGTGCATTATCATAAAGCAAAATGACTTTGTGTTGCCTTTTTTGATATTCTGGTCGTTTTTCACGCAAAGTTTGATTCAAATCGATCATTTGTTGTCGGTAGCGTTCAGTATTAACGGTTTCGCCAGGCTTTAGCAGATTTTTCATAATAGATCACATCCTTCTGATCCTACCAAACACAGAGCATTGTCTTCCGTTCATAGCGATTTGGCCTTGCAGTCGATGTTGATGGTTTGCCTGGAGTTACCCATGATCTTTTACGCTTAGGATTCTCAAAATATATCCACTTTTCATTACCAGTCACAATTCAATGGAAAAATGACTTTTTTTTGTACTTGGCGAGCAGCATTTCGCAAGTGGTTTTTCGGTTTTCCTGCTATCTTTCAGTCAGATGTGGAACCCATTTTTCCATCTTCTAAATCTTTCCCATGGCTTTCAAACGTATGGAGACGGCTTCTCGTGTCACATTTAATTGATCCGCGAGTTGTTGTCGTGTTTGAGCGTCATCCTCATCCAACAATGCTTGCAATTCGCTGTCTTCAAACTTTTTCAGTGGTCTTCCACGTTCTTCGTTTCTCACGTCAAAATCGCCACGTTTGAATTTTTTAAACCACTCAAAGCACTGTGATTTACCAAAAGCATGCTCACTATAAGCTTCGACAAGCATCCGATGCGATTCTGCAGCAATTTTCTTCAAATGGTAACAGAAAATCAATGCTGTCCGCAAATCGTAGTTTTCAGGCATAAAATTCGACATGTTCAACGCTATTAAAAAGTATGCTGTTGTATGAAACTTGTATTGTTGTGAGTTTAAAATCTTTATCGTCAAAACAAGAAAATGGCGCCAATGACGCGGTTTAACGATAACTACATTGACAGCGCTATCTATGGGCAAATTCCGGTTTCATATTTACAGACCTGGTATACTCTCTAAATCTTAATCAGTGGATATTCACTGATTCGCAATGGCATACTTATAATTGTGATAAACAGTAAATATTCACTGTCTTTCATTAATTTTCACTTTAGAATTAGTGTATAGTCACTGAAAGTTCAGTGTGTTTATTTCACTGATTGATAATCCGTAAATGATTATATGTATTGTGACGTGACAGCCGCAGGCTGCTGTCCGTCACAAGGCCCTGAGGGCCCTTACGCAATAACATCCCGCGGGCCCTGCGTCCTCCCGCTCGGGAGCGGACGCAAAAGCGTATTCTCTTGTACTTTGTGTGTGTGACGTGCTGTCCATCTAATTACTTGTTAAGATTTTTGCGAGCGTTATACCGCGGGTGCGGCGGAGATCGGTGGCTATGAAGATCTCGTTGTAGTTGTCGGACGTCTCGTCTCAACGGAAAATCTTCCCGGAGATTGCAGAGGAACGGGCAACGAGGGAGTCAAAGAAGACCCTTTTAAGCGGGGGTCCGCAGGTAATGCCGCCCTTATCTTGCCTACTGTTTGTGCCATGTAAGAATTCCGATACTGCCGCTGAATCACGCTTTCAGGACCCAGCGACGGCGCGCGATGCCGACATCCCGACGGGGCGATTGCAGACCCGATACCGCGGGAAGACCGGCGGAAGGATCACGACAACTTAAGATGCGCCGACGCCCCGTCGAGGAGGAAATGACGCCCCGATGGCGGAGGATACGCCGGGCGAGGAGAAAAGAGTCGGACGCGCGAGAAAGCGCCAGGATTCCTGTGCCCGGGGCCCATAATGATCGACCGCCGTGCGTGGATCGATCAGCCGGCGACAGCGTGGGCACCGCGCTCTGCGCGAAAATCGATTTTCGCGAAATCAACCAATAAGGGCCAGGAACGCCGGAGGCAAGGTGGGGCGCGCCGCCGAGCGGTCCCCGCGAGATCCAGGATTCCTCACTCGTGCTGCGGAAGTAGACCTAAAAACTGTGTGTGCGTTCCACCATCCCGAGCCGAGTTGTACGGAAGGACGCAGGGACTCAAGCAATCCCGACCCGGAGGAGGCCCGCAGGAGAGAGGCGAAGTGGTGAGACGAGCGTCACACATACTGTAAAGCCACCGATTTCGCGGGTTGGGCGAACCGCGAGGAAATCGCGTACTTATCGCAAAATCTTTCGGCGTATTTATGAGAATCCCGAACTCGCGGATTCAACGGGGCATCGTCGTCTCGCCCGATCGCGCCCGTCCGCGTGATTTCGCTACGTGCTGTGTATTTCGTGATAGTTTCGCGTTGCGTGTGCGTTCCGATCCGCAGCCGAGTCAATTGTCGTTTCGTCCGGTCGTCGTGTCGCGGGTTATTCCCGCGCTGTATCTTGTCGCGTCGTGGAAAAATTTAGTTGTTACTTTTGTATAATTTGGTCGATCGCACCGTTATTGCGAGCCCCTTCGGGGAGTGTCCTCTGATAGTTATCGACGCAATCGTCGTATACCGTCGGACTGTCGAATAACTCATAATTATTGCGCTTATCTTTCGCGAGAATCGTTAGAGCGCGGGCGAACACGAGTCCGTCGCGCGCCGCGCGAGCTCGGAGTTGCGATCCGTCCCGTTCGCCCTTGGCGAGGTCATCCTGGCGGGAGTCGGCGTCCTCCAACGACGCCGGGTTAAGCGTAAGACAAGTCGGAGAATTCCCGCGTACGCATCATAACCCGCTCGTTCAATATACCGTTCTCGCACCATTTGATACCCAGCGGATGCCAGCTGGTAACGCGCGCGAGCCGCCACCGCTCCGCAGAGTCGTCATCTACTGTAATTCTTCCGGTCAAATACAACTGTTACTTTTTCTGTTACATTTGTGTCGTGTATGTAATTCTCTCGCCTTCCCGATTCCATCCGCCCGCACCGAACCTCCCCCTCTGCCATTTGAGGGCTGAGCAGCTGGATCTCGGAGCCGCTAATGCCCCGGTCGCCTAGCGTGCGCCCGTCTTTCCCGAGATTCAAGTGTCGTAACATTTGTTGCGAGTTGGTGCACACAGAGTGGTACGCTTAACGTACCTGGCGCCCAACTTAGCGTTGCGTCGGGAAACCTCGCGAAGATCGTCGCCCCGACACCCGGGCGGCTCAAGGCCGCGACCAGGGACGGAGGCGAAGTTGGCCGTCGCTCGCAAGCGGCGGTTACAGTATATCACTGAAAGTCAGCATATTTCTACTGATTTTGTCGAGTTTTCACTGATTGTGATTCAGAGAATATATACATATATATAAAAATATTGTATGAGGAGATATATATATACACATCCGTATAAATGTATTTTTAAACTCATTAAATTAAATTATATAATTATATTATCTTTATTATCAGAGCGTGCTACGTGCATGTAGTGTAAATAATATAATTATGCAAATTGTTATTGCAGTTTATATTTTATACTTTTCTCTTGATATTATATATTTTGTTATATTGTATTTGCAATTTTAAATATTACAAAAATATTTTGCTTTATATTAATCTATATTCGTATTTGTGACAATAAAAATGTACGTACGCACATGCGTATATGTATATAGGGTGTTCCAGATTAACCAGAGAAGCCGGCATGTACGTATTCCTCATGAAAAACTGAGTCGAAAATGTCAATAGCAAAATTTTAAAGGATCAATAGTTTTCAAATGGTGCACATTTGAAATTTTCCAACCACAGGCCGTGAAGCTCGCGCTGTCAAGCGCTTTGAGTATCGCTAAACGGCATGGTGCCGAATGACTATAGCACCGTATAAATCTGTGAAATCTCTATTACTGTATTCTTAAATCGAGTCTAATTTAATAGACAAAAAGTAATACCAGTTGCAAATTTGATAAAGCATCATTTATATCAATAAAAAATGTATTTCTGAAATACTTTTTATGTATAAATAAATTAATAAATAAAATCAATATTAATTAAATTATTCAATCAAATAATATTAAAAACATCAGTCGACAAACATTTCCAAAATTTCTTTTCAAAAAGTTCAGTCACAAATAATATTAAAAAACATTTACATTTGAAATTTGCATTTGATGTAAATAAATATTTCATATTTAGAAAATGAAATGAACGAAATTCCGAATTTTGATATGAGAGGAAAAGAAAGTAATATTGTGAAAAAATCAACGTAAGCAAATAATAAGTATTATTAGTACAAATTACATTTTGAATAATATTGTTGCGAGTGTAATCTCGCGCACGTTGTGAGCGCAAGCTTTAGTCTGCGCTCTGAAAAAGCAATAGTATTGATCGCCTCGGTCAGCTTAGTTTAGCGTAGACAGCGTCGCCAGGGAGTTGTAAAGAAATAAAATGTGTTGTTTTTCTGGAGACATCGTCTCGTGCGGACGTGCTCTGAATATTTGTATACGTGTTCGGTGTTTCTAATAAAGTTCCTTGTTCATCAAAAGCGTGCACTTATTTCGCCGCGCTCGCGTGTGGAAGTGAGAGTGTCGCGGAAGCGTTTAAGTGCAACATTTTTAGGGGCTCGTCCGGGATCGGACGTTAATCTGTCAAACAAAAGCGACCGAGAGAGAATTCCATGGCGACGACGCACAGTGGTCCAAACGAAGAATATTCTGTTCAAAATAGGCTACAGGTCGTATTTTTTAATCTAGCTACCAACCATATTTTGTGTTTTGTATTTGGTGTGTGCGCGCGCGCGCGCGCGCGTGTGTGTGTGTGTGTTGAAAACAATATTATAACTCGGTTCCACAAAAAAAATTTTTTTTAAATATTTTCATTTTAAGTATTCATCAATATCAAATGAAGGCTGACTCTTATTAGTCAATTTTTACACACACACACACACACACACACCAAATACAAAACACAAAATGTGGTTGGTAGCTAGATAAAAAATAATTTAGTGGAAAAATGCTAATTTATCACTTTATTTATTTAAATATTTTTTTATAAACAAAGAAATTTAAAAAATCTGCTCTCGCAGTTTTTTTTCAGAATTTATTTCCGAGTATTTCTGTCCAAGGATCATGCAAATCGGTTAAAAAATACGATCTGTAGCCTATTTTGAACAGAATATTGTTTGTTTAGACCACTGTGCGACGTCTCACTCGCCGAGGAAGACTCGTTCTCAATTCGTGGCGACGACTCCTGCAGAGACGAGCACTATGGAAACTGTGCTTCTGGAACTGCAAAAGCTGCGTGAGGAGCGGTGGCAGGAGCGGGAGGAGCAGCAGTTTCCGCGCCGAGATCGAGGCCCGTTTTCTTCAGCGCGACGCGGCTTTGCGGCGAATGGACGAGCGGTTCTCTGAACCACAGCTTGTCCTTCCGTGCGGCGCTCCTGCGGGCAACGAGCTCAATTATAAATTAAAGCCCGATATCTATGACGGAACGGTTTCTTTAAATGCATTCTTTGCTCAATTTGACTTGATCGCCTGCGCGAATTCTTGGAGCGATTCGATGAAAACTATCACTTTGGCCTCTTGTCTGAGGAGGAAGGCTCGCGCCGTTTTGAAATCTGTCCAGGATCTTGACAAATTGGATTATTCCGAATTGGTTTCGAAGTTGGAATTACGTTTTGGGGAGGGACGCGATTCACAAAATTTTTATTCTTTGTTTACGAATCATAGACAGAATTATAGGGAGGATTATGTTTGTTTCGGGCGGAATTAGAAAAGCTTGCACGGCAGGCGTATCCTGAATGTCCTTTTTTGGTACGAAATAAAATTGCTTGCGCGCAATTTATGTTTTCTCTCGCGGACAGTTTCGTGAAGAGAACCCTCTAATTAGAGGGAGTCTTCTCTTAAGTCTGCCACTGAAAGGGCGAAAGCGATTAAAGTTATTCAGGAAAATTTTGTGAGCAAAAGAAATTTCGGAAAAAGGAATGAGTATGAGAAAGGTGAAAATTTTCAAAAATCGAAAGATTTTAAGAAATTCGGGAAAAAAAGAGTCTAATTCGAAAGAATGTGAATCTTGTGGGACATAAGGGACATAAGGAAGGACATTTCCGTTTTGAGTGTCCTGGGAATGAGAGAATCGCGGTTTAATTGATCTCGCCGGGGTGGGGGGGGGGGATCAACTTGTATTTTTAATTCCTCGAAGAAATATCGTTCTGAAAATTTTGCTGTAAATAGAATTAAGAATGCTTCTGATTCTTTTTGTTTTAAAGGAAAATTAGATGGAAAAGAATGTTCTTTTAAGGTAGATACAGGCTCCGATGTCTCAGTTGTTAATAGTAGAGTCTTGAGTAGAGAAAAGAGGAGAATTGAAGTTGGAAATGTCAATTTGAAATGTCCTACGGGAGAGAAAGTCCCAGTCTCTTATAAAGTTCAAGTTGATGTTCAGATTGGTAAAATTTCTGAAAAAGTTTCAATGTTTGTAGCAGAAATTAGTGACGATTGCCTGTTAGATATAGATTTCTTAAAATCGTTCAATTTAGAAAATGTTTTTGAGTCCGTTTTTTGAATTGAGGGGAGGGGGAAGTCTTTAATTGCTCCTGTATTAAAATTTCTTCAGAAGGACAAGATATCTTAAAAAAACTTTTTCGAAATAATTCTCCGAATCTTAATGTTAAACAGAAAGAAACCTTTTGGGACTTTTTGAGGGAATTTTGTAATGTATTTTCTAAAAATATTGTGACCGGAAATTGTGATGTTTTTGAGCATATTATTAATGTGAAAGATTCTTCCCCAATTAAACAGGTACTTCGTCGGATTCCGTTTCTTATGAGAAACGAGGTGAATAAAACGTTGGAGGAAATGAAACAAGAAATTATAGAGGAATTCCATAGTCCTTGGGTCTCGCCAACGGTGTTAGTAAAGGAAAAGATGGGTCGATTAGTTTTTGTGTGGATTATCGGAAGTTGAACGAGGTGACTGTAAAAGATTCTTATCCGCTTCCGAGGATTGATGATATTCTCGACCGGTTATCAGGTAATTTTTTGTTTTCTACACTAGATCTTAAGAGTGGCTATTGGCAGATCAAGATTCGTGATGAGAATAAAGAGAAAACTGCTTTTTCTGTGAGGAATGGACTGTGGCAGTTTACAGTTATGCTTTTTCGACTGTGTAACGCCCCGCTACCTTTGAACGGATAATGGAAAAAATCTTAAAGGGTTTGCTTTTTAAAATTTGTTTGGTATATTTAGATGATGTCATAATTTTTGGTAAGAATTTTTCTGAGATGATGGAAAATCTAAGGAGGGTCTTTCGGAGACTTAAAGAATTTAACGTAAGAGTAAACCCTAGTAAATGTGTTTTTCTTCCGAGAGAAATTAAATATTTGGGACATGTAATTTCGACGGATGGCGTTACTACAGACTCGGAAAAAATTAACGCTGTTAAAGATTGGCCGGTTCCTCATAGCAAGAAGCAGTTGCGGAGTTTTCTGGGTTTTTGTTCGTACTATCGTAGATTTGTTAAAGGTTTCTCTACTTTTGCTAAGCCGTTATACACTTTAACAGAAGATCGATCTAAATTTTTATGGAAAGAAGATTGCCAGAGGGCTTGTGAAAAAATGAAACAAATACTTACCTCTTCCCCGATTCTAGCTTTTCCGAAAGAGGAAGGGGAGTTTATTTTAGATACTGATGCTTCTAATATAGGAATTGGCGCAGTCCTTTCTCAAAGGCAAGGAGGTGTGGTGAGAGTAATTGCGTATTATAGTCGGATGCTTAATAAAGCTGAGAAGAATTATTATGTTACCCGACGTGAACTTTTAGGAATTGTCGAAGCTTTTAAGTTTTTTCGCCATTATTTGTTGGGGCGGAAATTTTTAGTGCGTACGGGTCATGTTTCCCTCAAATGGCTTATGTCCTTTAAAGATTTGGAAGGGCAATTGACCCGATGGTTGGAGAAACTCCAACAATTTGATTTTGAAGTTTCACATCGAAAAGGACGAATTCATGCGGACGGTTTGTCTAGACGTAAATGTGAAGTTCAAGAGTGTGTGTATTGTGATAAAGTTGAAAGAAAATTTTTGGAAGAATTTACGAATTCTATAGCTCGAATTATTCTTTCTGGAAAAAATTTGGAGGAATGGCGTGCTAATCAAGAAGCTGACTCCTGTCTTTCTGTTATTCTCCGTGGCAAAAAGGTAGGGAGACGCCCGGCTCGTTCGGAGTTTGCTTACGGTGATACTTCTGCTCATTTGTATTAAATGTATTGGGATGCTTTGATTCTTAGGGATGGAGTTCTTTACAAAATTTGGGAAACACCAAATTTGAAGCCTAAGATTTTTCAATGATAGTTCCTCAAAAACGGATCGCGAAAATTTTAAAAGAAGCTCATAACTCTTTTTCTGGACACTTCGGGGTTAATAAGACTTTGGAGAAGATCCGTAAGCGCTTTTATTGAGCATCCTGCAAGCAGGATATTGAAAATTGGTGCAGACCCTGTAAGATTTGCGTTTCGAAGAAGGGCCCGATAGGAAAAAGAAAGTCTCCTTTGCAAATTTACAACGTGAGTTTACCCTTCAAAAGATTGCAAATGGACATGCTTGGCCCGCTTCCTAGGACCACTGCTGGAAATGAATATCTTCTCATTATTGTTGATTGCTTTACGAAGTGGGTGGAAGCTTTTCCTCTTAGGAGTTCCAAGGCGAAGACTATAGCCGAAGTTTTTGTTAGGGAAGTCGTTTCTCATCATGGTGTACCTTTGAAAATTCATACCGATCAAAGTAAAAATTTTGAATTCAGATTGTTTAAAAAATTATTGGTTCTTCTTAAAATTAGAAAAACGCGAACTACAGCCTTACATCCTCAATCTGATGAACAAGTTGAGCGGCAGTATCAGATCTAACCTTTTTGAGGTTGGTGAGAAAGTTTGGCTCTTTAATCCTCGAAGGAAGCTAGGGAGATCTCCAAAATTGCAGAGTAATTGGGAAGGATCATATTCGGTTATAAGGAAATTAAGTGAAGTAGTTTTTTGCATTCAGAAATCGCCTAGACATAAGAAGAAAGTTGTGCATGCGGATAGGTTAGCTCGTTACTTAGAGAGATAAAAAGAAACAATAATTTGATGATCGGAGCCCGGCGTAAAGAGAGTTCTAATTTTTTTTTTTAAGTTGTTGCTTGTTTTATTTTGGTTTCAGGGAACTTGGTGATTTGTTTCGAAACGCAAGCTGGAGAAGGCTGAGTGGGCGATCGTATCCTGTTCGTTGGGCAGGAAGAAAGAAAATAAAAAGAATTTATTGAAGACTGTTTCGCTCACGGTTTTCGACCGTGGTTTTCCGTAAAACTTAGGGCAAATGTCGAGACAGAGACAAGGTTGCCTTTAGAGGCGCACAGGAGTCCACGGGAAATTACCTCCCTCCTTGTCCGAAGGTTCAAAAGAGAAAAGCGCAAGTTTCGAGAGAGGAGAGAAGCGCCGGAAAGAAGAGGAAAGTCGGAAGGAAGGTTCTTCGCTCGGAAACTCACAGCGTTGGCTAGGAGTAGAGCAGGTGGCGCAGAGAAACCAGGACCGATAGGTTTTCCTCGAGAAAGCTAGCCTTAGGTTGTCGGGACGACAACTTTTGAAGAAGGGGAATAGTGTTGCGAGTGTAATCTCGCGCACGTTGTGAGCGCGAACTTTAGTCTGCGCTCCGGAAAAATCAATAGTATTGATCGCCTCGGTCAGCTAAGTTTAGCGTAGACAGCATCGCCAGCGAGTTGCAAATCAATGAAATGTGTTGTTGTTGTTCTGAAGACGTCGTCTCATGCGGACGTGCTCTGAATATTTGTATACGTGTTCGGTGTTTCTAATAAAGTTCCTTGTTTGCCAAAAGCATGTACTTATTTCGCCGCGCTCGCGTGTGGAAGTGAGAGTGTCGCCGAGCGTTCAAGTTTAACAATATTTTAGAAACTCTTAGAGTAGATGTTCAAAATGGCCATTACCCATTTCAATACAAAGCTGAGCACGTCTAACTCTAAGAGTTTCTAAAATATTATTCAAAATGTAATTTATAGTAATAATATTTATTATTTGCTTACGATTCCTTCCCAGTACTACTTCCTTTTCCTTTCATTTCATAATTCGGAATTTCGTTCATTTAATTCCTAAATATGAAATATTTATTTACATCAAATGCGGATTTCAAATGTAAATGTTTCTTAATATGGCTTGTAACAGAACTTTTTGAAAAGAACTTTTGGAAATGTTTGTCGATTAATGTTTTTAACATTATATAATTGAATAATTTAATTCTGATTTTATTTATTTATTTATTTATACGTAAAACGTATTTCAGAAACACATTTTTTATTGATATAAATGATGTTTTATCGAATTTGTAACTGATATTACTTTTTGTTAATTTGTAACGAACCACGTTCCTTAGCGGCTAACAGCGACCGCGAGGCCCGGCCGGTCATCCGCCGGGCCAAGAAACGGGCAAAGCGTGCCCGTAATAAGCCCTCCACGCCGCCGAGATGACGCGCATCTCGGAGGTGCTTCGCCTCCCTCCTCTCGAGCCAGCATCCCGGCCCGAGGGGAGATGTAACCGAGAGAAAGCCGAGGAGTCCCGAAGACTCCCGAGTCATTGCCGGGGACCATATATAAGGCCGCCCGGCAGCGATAGAGATCACTTCTCGTATCCCGTCCGACTCGCTCCGACGAGAAGAGAAAACCTCACGAGCCAGAAAACGGTGGAGTGTTCTCCGTCATTGCCGAGAGTTCTCGGCCTAGCTCGTTTCATTCCCATCCGCGCTAGCAAACAACGGGGGTAGAGCGTGCTCTGTCTCCGCCGAGAGCTCTCGGCAGCTAGCCAGAATCCATACCAGCCACATCCTCTCGGCCTGGTAACCGGCACGGAGTGTTCTCCGTCTTCTCCCGAGCGTACTCGGGGCCGACGCCGTTCCTCGAAAGCGAACCGAAATTCGTAGAATTGCCGCAACAATACGAAAGAAAACTTCGGGACGCGAGACACCCGCTTCCACACCGCGCGCCCGCCGGCCACCAAGCCCAAACGTCGGGCTCGCTACCGCGCACCGCCCGCCGCACCGCGCACCGCGGATATACCATCGTCCCAGACAGCCGATCGGCTGGCTGTCACGCGCACGGGTACTGATCGCCGAAATCTCATCGCGTATAACGCATCTGTACATAATTCCCCGCTCCGCTGTAAATATCCGCGAACCTGTCTCTATTGTAAGATAAAGAATAAAGTATATTGTCCAGCTAACTATCGCATTTCTGCTGTCTCTGAGCCCTTTTCGCCCTGACTTTTTTCCGACGAGCTAACGTCTCCGCGAAAACGGTCGTTACAAATTAAATTAAACTCGATTTAAAAATACAGCAATAGATGTTAACAGAGATTTCATTGATTTATACGGTGCTATACTTGTTCGGCACCATGCCGTTTAGCGGTTCTCTCGGTCAAAGCGCCTGGCCTTCCGCTTAGTTGCGCCGCTCTTGACGACGCGAGCTTCACGGCCTGTGGTTGGAAAGTTTTAAAAGCGCACCATTTGAAAACCATTGACCCCTCAACATTTTGCTATTAACATTTTCGACTCGGCTTTTCATCAAGAATACGTACATGTCGGCTCCTCTGGTTAATCTGGAACACCCATATGCTATTTTTGTTATATATATGCATTTATGCTTTATATCGTATAATACGTTGGGTATTATGTAATTAAGATTAATCCGATTTTATGTTTAATATAAAAATATACGCAGAAGAAACAGTTATTGAATGTAACGCGATTAAAGGAATACCGCAACTTCTTGCACGCGCCTATAGCACAAAATTATTATCTCGTTTTGCCAATAATTGAGAATGATGGAACCCATATATTATTATATATGGATGGATTCGGCTCTTTAATTTTTGTCTTTACAAAATTTTTAAAATGTTAAAAAAGAAGGGGAGAGGGGTAAATTAAAATATTTGAAATTTTTGAAAAATATAAATGTACTATTGTAAAGAATATAAAATGCCATAAAACTTTTATATAAAACATTTTTTTATAAACTTTATATTTTTAAAGATATTTGTCAAAAATTAAAAAATGCGTTATTTTTGAGAGGTGGTTTCAACCCCTAAACGTCGAGATACGCGGCTAAAAAAATACGGGTCTACTATTTTTTTATGTTTTACAACATATTTAAAGCTCATTAAAATCGGTGAGGGACAGTTCTGTCCGTTTCCTTGTCAGTTTATAAGAATGTATTTTTCGCTCGATAAGTGATCTCTTTATTTAATTGGAGTGAAAGTCACTTTTCTTGTAGTGAATCGTTCACCGAATTAAAATGAGTAAATCATAAAAGTATTATGTGGCGGTACTATTTCTCGGGCAGGAAGCGAACGTTGGTTTTAAGTGTGCTGTAAATGGTCTTTATATAATGCGTCGGGTACTCCCGAGAGAGTTACGCCGCCTATCGATGGCGCCGTGCATTAACTGGTGGACAAGTGCGTGGCGTTTCTTGAAATATTCATGTAAATTTTCTATAAATATTTTTTAATAGATATATCCGTAGAAAATTTAATAGAATTTTTGAAAATAAAAGAATTCGATGCAATGATGAAAAAAGAACACTGTATTCATATGGATAACTTGTAAAAAAACCTGCATCTATGTAATCCATGTAAATGGATTCTACGTGAATGTCACGTAACTGTTTTATTGGAAAACTATAAATACTTTATATTAAACAAACATTGTTACGATGTGACAGTGAATTAACATTTTTTTCCGTTTTTGGCTAACCTCCACTCCACAGATTGATAGTAATATGTATATACTTTCATTCTGGATAAGAATTTCCAAATCTATAAAAAAAATAAAAAGATATTACGAAACAAAAATTATTATCTTTCTGTCGGTAAAACAGACGTTTCCAGCATTCAAAATAAATATACAAACTTATCAGTGTACATTCAGCGGGGTTAGGATTGTGTAATTGTGTTTTATTTCTTTTTCTTAATTTATTGGAGTATTAACTCCAATAGTCTCCCTGCCGAACGGTCACAGAGAGATGCCACTTCGTTAGTTCTCGTGGTTTATACTTAACGAGTGTGGTAGCGTGAAGTAAGAAATTGTCAGTTAATCGAACGACGGCGCAGTCGGACGTTGTTTCGCGCGGCGGTTGTTGATTTATTCGGAGGACGCTGGACCGGATGGTGTGGATCGCCAGGAGCAGGAGACGTATACCTGCCACCATATACGTGGGTGGAGGCGCCTGGTTGTAGCGGCATCGAAGTGTTTGTTCCGGTGCTGTCAAGAATGGCGGAACGCTCAGTAGCGCGCTGGATCCCGCGCCAACGCTAAAGTCGCAAAAACTTCGTAGGGGCGGTTGATGGGGAAGGATGAACGCTAGTTAGCGCGCACTTTCTCGCACCGTTGGCTGTCCATCTCCTGTGGGATGGGTTGCGTCAGAGTGAGAGAGAGAAATGGAGAACGCTATTCTCCCGGGTACTTCGAAAGAACGCTGGGCAGTGCTCACTCAGAGAGAACGGGATATTGCCGCGCTCCTTGCGGAAACGCAGCGCAGCGCTTTCCTTCACCTCCCACGCTGTCCGCGAAGAAGAGAGAATGAAGCACCACCGATCAGTTCAGCGCTCTGAGATTTGCGAAAAAAAAGGAAAAGAAGGAAAAGAATAACTCGGTTCAAATTTAATAACAACACTAATGTACTTTAATAATAAAATAAAATGAATAATTGGTTGATGAGAACTTGCATCTTACAATTGTTGATTTTGTTTTAGAGTTCGAATGCGCACGCCCAACGCTCGCAATGTCACTACTGCAACTACATATACAGAAATTAAATTAGTAACGCGAGAGGGAGATTTTGCCACCTTGAAATGTAACGAAAATTATCTAAGTCCGTAATTCCGAAAATATTCTAAGTTCGAATATTCGAAAATTTTCTAAGTCCGTAATCTGAAAAATTTCTAAATTTGAATACGAAAAATATTCTAAATCCGTGAGTGAATTATCGGAAATATTTTAAGTTCAATAGTGAATTATTGAAGATAATCTAAGTTCAAAAGTGAATTATTGAAAATAATCTAACAAGGGGACCTTACGGGTCATGGAACACCGATTTTTTTTATACTTATAGGATTTGAAGATCAGTACCCGGACTTCAATTTCCTAAAGCAGTACGATGCGCTTCTCAAAAATACTCGAGAAAATCGATTTTGAAGATTTCCGATATCTGTAAGTACAGAAAATTTTAATCTATTGTCAGAGCCGCTCGTAGCCGAGCGCACAGAGCTCTAGTTTCGTAAGCGCGGAGTCGCTGGTTCGATTCTCGCTCTGGCCTCAATTTTTTTTTCATAAGTTAATAAAGTTTTTTTTTAATCCTATATCTTAACATTTATCAAATTGAAATGCTAATTAATTATTAAATATTTATTCGTTATTTTTTAAATAAAAATTAAATTGGCTCATGTAATACTGACGAGTAATGTCAAATGTATTTATTATTAATATATTTTATAACATACATGAATTAATAACTCATAAAAATTAAACAACCATTTTTATAAATATTATTTTTGTTTTTTATATTATTTTTGTATTTACTCGTAATCTCTTAAAAAGTATTTCATTTTCTTTAATGTTTTCCATTTTTTGTACCAAATTTTAATTTATTATAAATATTCGCATTTTCAATCAAGTAGTAATTAAAAATAAAAAAATGTTAATTTTTATTTAAAAAATAACGAATAAATATTTAATAATTAATTAGCATTTCAATTTGATAAATGTTAAGATATAGGATTAAAAAAAAACTTTATTAACTTATGAAAAAAAAATTGAGGCCAGAGCGAGAATCGAACCAGCGACTCCGCGCTTACGAAACTAGAGCTCTGTGCGCTCGGCTACGAGCGGCTCTGACAATAGATTAAAATTTTCTGTACTTACAGATATCGGAAATCTTCAAAATCGATTTTCTCGAGTATTTTTGAGAAGCGCAACGTACTGCTTTAGGAAATTGAAGTCCGGGTACTGAACTTCAAATCCTATAAGTATAAAAAAAATCGGTGTTCCATGACCCGTAAGGTCCCCTTGTAAGTTCAAAAGCTAATACACGAGCAAGTCTTACAGTCTTTCGGCGCGAGATAAGGAGGCAAATCCCAATTTTCGCCTAAAGATCGTGGCTTATACATTCAAAAGTGAGAGTGTTCGGGGGTGAAGAGCTAGGAAGACGAGGTGATAAATCATTTATCGCCTGTCATCCAATTTGTTAATTAATTAATCATTATACTTGATTTTACAATAGTCGCTCGCGTCTTTACGCCCGTATTCATATTTTCTACTCGCGCGGCGCGCAACTATCGCCTGCGCCTTTTAATCGCGCGCATTTCTTATTCGAGTTTTTCATTATGATTTTGAGGAGATTTCGGCGCCACGGAGCTACCGCGTGCTCCTCCTCATGCTTGAAAATTATTAACGCTATTTTTTTGTTAAATAAAGGTGCTCAGCTCTTGCTACTTCGCGGCAAGCGATTCCGCGCGAGTGCAGATGTACCAGCGCGCAAGAGGACATCGGCTTATCCCCTCTCTAATGAGCTATTAATGATTTTAATTAGTTAATTTATAAAATTATTGGTAGACCAGAGCCGAGGCATCTCAGAAGGGAGCCGGTAAGGAGGAGGATTACCCTCGCGGTGGAATTTTTGTGGAAATTACCGCAGTTCATTAAAAATTTGCATTAATAGTCGACGCATGCGCGCCGCCGGAGCAAATCGCACGCTCGTAGCGCGTGATGGACCGGTTCCTGGTAGCGAGCGCGCGTGAGTCTGTTAACGTCCGGTAGCAACGCGTCTTCACGGCGCGACGCTTCATATGATCGTGACGGCTGGTGCGAAATTTTCGCCCGGACGTAACACTAGTTTTAAAGTTATGAGCAAATATTATTTTGACTTGGATGTTTCAGACTCATGAATACAATCTGAAGATTAATCGTCATCAAAAATTCAAAACTTTTATATCTATAATCTTTATAAATTATAGATATATATTTATTTAAATTTGAAAAATTATATACTTTTTATTTTGTATTCTATTGTATGTAATTCAGGAATAAAATATTGTAGATACTAAAAGGTAGATATAAAAAACTCTGTCTTTAAAATATATTTTCGGAAACTTTCTAAGTTTTAATAAGATTTTTTAAGATACCTAACTTTTACGATATGTGAGAAAATTTCAGACGTTTTAAGTACTAATGAGTATGCCAATTAAAATATAGTTTTTAAAAATATGCAAAATAAAAATAAAATATGAACTATTTTTGACAGATCGAAATATTTTAGTGACGGTACGAGCCTGCGTGTCATCGCAACAGATCAATGAATACTGTAATTACGGCGACAGTTTCCCACATTCGAATATTGAATGTTATTTCTGCAAGGAAAACGCCTGTAACAATAAGAAACTATTTGGTCCTGCTTCAAAATGGTGTCTAGGATTTATTGTAATTATTTTGTTATTGATATTAACATAAGAACACATGGATAATAAATATTGATTATAAAATTTATGGACGTCTTATATTAAGAAGATATTCTCATTTAAAAAATCAAAAATTAATTTTTTGTTACTGTGCGTCGAAAGTGGTATCCTTCGTGCACTTCTCCATATAAATCGCAGATTTCAACACTTAACATTCTTACACAGTTCTTGTCTTCCATAGCTATAGATGGTGTGAATCGTAACGAAAAACTTTTCAGCATGACTTTTTCAGCACGGTTGATCATTTCACCACATTTCAACCCGCATAGACGCGTTATCTCACGACACGCATATGGTAATTCTCGCATACAATACTCAACACTTATCAATGTTTCGTCACTTTTACGAATCTAACCTTGGCTTGTCAATTTGTAAAAACCCAAGACACTTCAGACACACATCGACGCATGGATAAAAAAATACAGCATGCAATACAGGCGTAGCGGCCTTTTGTACACAAATGCTGGTAAATAAACTTTTGACTTACCTTTGGTATGTGCGTTCACTTCCCGCACTTATGCACAAAAGGCCGATTTTACACCCTTGTTACATAATATATTATTTCATTAAGACAATATTCTTTATTTTTGAAATTTCTGAAATACATTCTTTAAGCGTTTTGCCGATATTAACAATTTGATGAGTTATAAACGAAAAAGCCAACAATACGTAGATCGAAATTTATGTTTGATTTAGCAGCACAGTATTTATTATTGGGCATTTTTGAATAAAAAATGTATAAATACATAAGTTATTATTGTGATAAGCTCTGTTTATTATATTGCATATACTGTCCATATATTTTTGTTTACACTTATACATACACCTCAATTAATAAAAAAAACAGTATTAAACAATAATAATACTTATATTATTTATTATTAACAATATTAATATTTAAAAATATTTTTAATAAGATTTAAAAACATTTTTAAAAAGGTTAAAAATAATAAGATAAGTTTTCCTTTTCATTTAAAAAAACGTCAATTTTAATGTTTAAAGGCACATTTTCTTTATGTTTAAAAAACTTCTTTTAAAAAAAGGTAAAAAAAGGCGCCAAGTATGTGTATGTGCACCCCTAAGAAAAAAACTATTATATTAGATAACACAGCCACACAAAAAAAGTTTGATGTCCAAGAAACTACACCTACCTACTCTCCTGGTTTTCGATGTGCTGAATCCGAATCCGAAGTCCATTTTACTCCATTAGGTCTCAGTTTTTTATAATCTCAAAAAATGTGAAAATTTGGGGTGAGCTTAACTTTGTATGGAGAAATCGTTCAATTCTCGGCTGGAATTTAATGGAAACGTTAATATATGGTGTTATATATCGATGTGCTGAATCCAAATCTAACACACGGTTAGCTTTGTGATGTTGAGATTCACTTTTAACCACGTAAAAAAAGTGAAAATTGGTTAAATTTGCACTGTAAAATAGAAATATGGCTGGTGTGTAAATCGGAATCAAATGCAACATAACAAGGAGGCGTATTTCGATTCGTTAAAAGGTGTAATACGTTCCTAACTTTAAAAAACTCAGAAATTTCCTGAATAATGTCTTTTCATCGTGATTTTGCTGTATAAACTGGAGAGAAATTGGATACTTTTTGTGTCCATTACATGACAAAGTCGCGTTCGGACAGAAACTGCTTCTGAATCTGGACTGCAAAGCGAATCATTTTACACATCCCCTTTCAAGGTAGTTGTCATCGCCTGCACTGTCCATCATTGCAGCAGATTCAGAAGCAGTTTCTGTCCAAACGCGACTTTGTCATGTAATGGACACAAGAATTATCCAATTTCTCTCCAGTTTACATAGCAAAATCACGATGAAAAGACATTATTCAGGAAATTTCCAAGTTTTTTGAGGTTAGGAACGTATTACGCCTTTTAACAAATCAAAATACGCCTCCTTGTCATGTTGCATTTGATTCCGATTTACACACCAGCCATATTTCTATTTTACAGTGCAAATTTAACCAATTTTCACTTTTTTTACGTGGTTAAAAGTGAATCTCGACATCACAAAGCTAACCGTGTGTTAGATTTGGATTCAGCACATCGATATATAACACCATATATTAACGTTTCCATTAAATTCCAGCCGAGAATTGAACAATTTCTCCATACAAAGTCAAGCTCGCCCCGAATTTTCACATTTTTTGAGGTTATGAAAAACTGAGACCTAATGGAGTAAAATGGGCCTCGGATTCGGATTCAGCGCATCAAAAACCAGGAGGGTAGGTAGATGTAGTTTCTCGGACATCGAGCTTTTTTTTGTGTGGCTGTGTAATTTGTCTTATTGTCCTATTGTTTTATTGTCTTATTGTCTTCTCTACAAAAATAATGATATAAAGTAAATGCGCCAACCATAAGCCCTCCGTCTTAACTTAAGTGATAACTATATCACTAATAGAATAGATAAAAAAATATTTATACAAACTTAAATAATAACTATATCACTAATAGAATAGATAAGAGAAAGCGTAGAAAGCCTGCCTATTTGCATGATAACAAATTATAAGTTAAAAGAAAAATAGAAAGTTTTGCCTGCGATTATAATATTTTTTTTCTTCCTCTTAACTATAGTTTGGAGGGCCAAACTAATTAAGGATGGCCGAATGTTGGCATATATATATATTCATATAGTCTTAAGATACTAGAGTCACTAAGAATTGAAGCGCATGCGCTAAGAGAGGGCGGCGCGCGCGGCGTGCGAAAAGACAGAAATAGATAGTAGTAGTAGAGAGAGTGCTGCAAGAAAAAGGCGCGCGTGATCGAATGATTTTATTATTATTGGGTGTGTTGGTCGTATCGGATCGATCGTGTGCAAGGCATCGAGGCGAGTGAGGCCCGATTGCGCACATAAGCGATTGGACACAGTAGTATTTCCCCATTGGACACAGACTCGATTGGACACGGACCCGATTGGACACTTACCAGATTGCACACGGACTCGATTGCGCACCGACCCGTTTGTACACGGAACCGATTGCGCACTGACCCGATTGCACACCGACTCATTTGCACACAGACCCGATTGCACACGATACGATTCTGCATCGCAGAATAATGCAAAAACAATCTAAATAGCACAGAAAATTTAGCACAAATTTTTATAAATATCTTATGAATTTATTTTTAAAAAACATTTTTTTAAAGTTATATAATCGTTTTTCATAAATTATTTAGAAATAATACAAAAATTATTATTAACAATATATAAAATATATTTTTTAAATGTACTGAAAAATATTTATGGTATATAAACTCGAAATATTTTTTATATTTTCGGATTATAATAGCATAAATATTTATTTTTAATATTTTCATAAATATTTATCATAATTTTTTTATATTTGGCAAACTTAGACATAAAAATACGTACAAAATATTTATTATAATATTTTTCTTTCTTATACATATTTTATAGTCGCAAACTCATGTGGTGCAGAAAATGCTTTGTGCGCGCGCGCGCGCGCGCGCGCGCACACACACACACACACACACACACACACACACACACACACACACACACACACACACACACACACACACACACACACACGCGGGGGGGGATGCAAGGGAGACTCCGCTTCCCTCCCGCACCCACTCCGTCTAAGTCACTAACCCATGTACTATCTGCAATGCGGAATCGTATCGTGTGCAATCAGGTCCGTGTGCAAACGGGTCGGTGCGTAATCGGGTCCGTGTGCAATCGGATCCGTGTGCAAACGTGTCGGTGCGCAATCGGGTCTGTGTGCAATCGGGTCCGTATGCAATCGGGTCCGTGTGCAATCGGGTCCGTGTGCAAACGGGTCGGTGCGCAATCGAGTCCGTGTGCAATCGGGTCGGTGTGCAATCGGGTCTGTGTGCAATCGGATCCATGTCCAATCGAGTCCGTATCTAATCAGGTCTGTGTCCAATCGAGTCCGTGTCCAATCGCGACTGTGTCCAATCGGAAAATATTATACTGCTGTGTCCAATCGCTTATGTTCGCAATCGGGACAGTCCCGATCGAGGCAGCTAGTTGCGGAAACGCGGTGAAGTCGGGTGTCACACGGAGTATCGTTGTAAGAGCGAGCCCTGAACATTAAAAACGGATCTTATAAAGACAAAGAGAGCTCTCATTAGTGTGTGTGTGTCTCTTTTCCCCCTCTATTCCGTTCGAGTATCTGCGGCTTTAAGCCCAGGGACGCTAAAACACTTATAGGAAACTCCATTAATCTCGTATACATGCGGTATATGCGAGATTATTTGTTCAGATAATGAATTATACGGTCATCCTTGTGTGGAAGGATATACGCATGTTCATTTGGATAAAAATTTATATTTTTATCCTTAAACCGGTGAGTATTATAGTGATATTTTTTAATTAGAATTTTTGTAAGTAACATCCCTGGCGGAAAAATTTTCTTGAAAATTCTACAAAACTACAAAAATTTACAAAAGTGTTCCAATTCTAGCATTTTTATGTAGAAACTACAAAAAATGCTAGAATTGGAACACTTTTGTAAATTTTGGCAGTTTTTTAGAATTTTGTAGAAATTTTTCCGCCAAGAATTAATTAATGTTTATAATGTGTAGATGACGGACAAATTATCCGCAAGAGTTTGGTGGATGATGCGGAGATGATTGTGATGGAGACTGCCCGAGAAATCTCCAACCAAAAAACCGATGATTGGCGAAACAAAAAAATTATGGACGAGAAACGTCTCATCGAAGATGTTTACAAGCGTCCTGCATTGTGGAATTTCAAGCTTTTTTTGGGTGAACGAACGCTGGCAAAAAAAATAGGAAGAAATTTTCGTATCAGTGAATGGTATACAGTTTATAAAAATAACTACTAGAATAAATTTCACTAATGCTATTAAACGTTTTTGGGAGCGTCCAGTTTGACCATGTTGCGATTGATGACCACAGTCCTCACAACAATCGATATTTGGACTTTTTCTACTGGACCATCTGTTCAGAAAATTTTATTTTAAATTTGCCAATTAGCGACATGGACAATTGGATCCTATTCAACATATTTTTTTCGGATATTTTCACATTCTCACAATAAAAAAAAAGTGGAAATCGTTAGGCGATTATTTCAGAATCGACAATAATAAACATACCAACCGAGTGGCTCAACGGGGAAAAGAAAATGTAACTGGGTGCACTTTAAGCAGATGCAATTTTTGAACGATGTGCAGCTTGATACCGAGTACGTTACGATGTACGAAATTACAAGCGTACAAACATTTATTGCAGCAATACAATTTTATTTTTATTGATCACAGTCAAATTTAATGTAAAACTGTTTAATGTTACAGAACTACAACCAACATTTCGATCGAAAATACCGCCGAAGAATCAGATTGCAGCATTATTGACAGCAATAGCAGTGGTCGTCAATCACATATGTAGTTATTTTCTTATGAAAGGTACTGAAAAATGGAAAATCAAAATCAATAAGTTTTTGTTAAATGTTATTTTTTAACACAAGATTTTTAAATTTTTATTTTTCAAAAGTCAGCCCTTGATCAATCCTGTTAAGATAAAAAAAAAGAATATTGTTGCAGGTCACAATAAGAGACGCTTGAGTGATTCTAGTGAGAAATCTTTGGATCGATTATCAGAAGCTCTCGGGGAACCAATTACGGTCAACCTATCACCGTTCATACCTCCTGTGCCACCACCGCTTGACAAATCAGCATTATTCGGTAATCTCCTTGCTACCCAACTTCAAGATGTGGATCCTAATTTTTTGGACGACACTACGTTGCAAATAATGCAACTCGTAAATACTGTAAAGCGAAGGAAATAATAATTTTTCTAATTTTTATTATTTTTTTATTTAAAAATGAACAGTTTTTTTACAATCTCTTCTTGTTTATCTCATATTAATAAATAAAATTTAAAATATCCATGTTTCTTATTATACAAATAGAACCTCCGACAAATATTTGAAAAGAGTTTCAAACATCAGCTCGTCGGCATCCGGTGACATTTGACTTAATGTTTTTGGCGGACCACTGAAGAATTGTTGTCTATCAATATGTGCCAATTGCTCGCCGGACGTCGAGTCTCATAATTTTTTTCTATTTTATTTTGTTCTATTAGTTTGCCATGGCACTGATCTCTCATTATTAAAATAATGGCAGAATTTATTTCTATTTTCTATGCATTCTTTAGCAGACATGTTTGAGCCGCAATTCAAGATATCTTTGAACGCACATCTATTTTCCATAATGATTCGCCAAGACCCTGGTTTAAAACCGTTTGGACAGTGTGGATCATCGACATCGACCAAACACGGAGACACATATGCGTTTACGTCAATATCCTGTCGACGAAATCAATTATGCAAACAAATGGAACCATCTGTTTTGCGTTTTCAGGAGCGGCGATTATTGGTTTTCTATATACTCTCCATTGACTGGCTAGTATACCAAATGTGTTTTCAATTGTCCGTCTTGCACGACTGAGACGATAATTGTACACGTCTTGTTTTGGTGTAAGTCCTCTACCTGGATATGGGCGAAGCAAGTATGGCTTTAAGAGGAAAGCTTCGTCTCCCACAAGACAGTATGGTAAAATCAGGCCTTCTTCTCCAACTGCTGCTGGCTGTGGAATATTCATTCGGCCTTCATCGAACGCTTTCCCCATAGTGCTATTTTTAAAGATGCCACCGTCACTTCGGCGTCCGTAAGCTCCGATATCCACAAAACGGATTTTATAATTCGCATCGCAAATGGCCATTAACACTACACTGTGAGTGTGTTTATAATTATAGAACGATGATCCAGCATTATCGGGACACTAAAAGTGAGAATTATTATTTAAAATTGTACCTTTTGTTAAATTATTTCATATATTGAATACGAATTTACGCACTTGAATGACAACGTGCTTGCCATCAATGAATCCAATGCAATGAACGAAATTCCACCGTAATTCGTAATCATTGGCGATATCCAGCCAGTCTCTTTCTTCAAGTCAGCCTGAAAGAACTACAGGATGTAAAGATCCCAAATTGCTTTGCATGTTTCACGAATAATCATACTCGCTGTTGTCACTCCCACGAGATATTGATAAGACATCGATGTCATAGAGTCCCCGGAAGCAAGATATCTACAATATTTCACATATATTAATATAACAATATTCATTAAGCAAAAGTGTATAACATTATTACATATGTACACTAAAAAACGCTAAGAAATTATATTCAAAAAAATTATATTTAGATCAAACCTTAATGTCAATGCCAATCGTTCAGGTTGTGATAGACCTAGTTTACACCCAGCCGTCCAATTTTGATTCACTCCGAAGTGAACTGTATTTAGGGAACGTTTACACTGGATTGATCTTATTCATAGCAAGAACGGAATGAAAGTAAGAAGTAAGATAACCCATTTAGGGTCGATTGTTCCAACTTGTTGGTAAATTTTACCCGACAGGTACCTCTTAGGTAAAAATAAATAACGTTGTTCCATCTTTTGGGCAAGTCTACCTTTAGGTTAAACTGTCATTACCAAGAAGTTATTTTACTCGATACTTCATCCACCGAGTAAAGTTTCTATTTTATAGGTAAGAGGGAAATGTTTAACGTATTGCTTACTAAAATTGTAACTATTATACATTTTTAGAAATATGGACATATATCACGAATTATTTGAAGATGATGATTATGAAGATTATCAAATGTTAATATTACTTCGTAAACCATATACCGTTCGGTTATGTCCAGATTTTTTAAATATATTTGATCAAAATGAATTTGTTGCACGATTTCGATTAAGTAAGGAAATAGTTCTCAGATTAGTTGAGTTCATTTGTGAGAAAATACAAACAAAAACATTGAAGTATTTATAATTATACAATAGAATAGTGAAATTTTTATCAATTCTAAAATAAATTTTTTTTTTAGAAATAATGCAATAACACCATTGCATCAGCTGTTACTAACGTTACGTTTCTATGCAACTGGAGCTTTTCAAATTGCTATTGCTGATTTTGCAGGAATTCATGCATCTACAGCATGCAGAATTATAAAAAAAGTAACAATAGCTCTGGCTTCTGAATGCCATCATTACATACATTTTTCAGAAAACACAATAGATATACGTAAAGAATTTTACAATATCGCTAAGTTTCCACGAGTAATTGGTGCAATTGATTGTACTCACGTAAAAACCCAATCACCAGGTATATATTAAATAAACTGTAAATTTCAGATATATTTTGTTATTGCTATGAACAAATTTTACACGTTTCTATACTTTTTTTAGGTGGAGACGAGGCTGAAGTTTTCCGAAATAGAAAGAGTTTTTTCAGTATTAATGTGCGAGCAGTATGTAATAGTAATTTGGAATTTCAAGATGTAGTCTAGTCGCACGATGGCCAAGTTCAACTCATGATGCTACTATTTTTTATGCAAGTCGTTTACTTGTTAGATTTATCCAGGGCGAAATGCAAGATAGAATTTTACTAAGAGATAATGGATATTCTTGTTCTAAATCTTTAATGACTCCTTTATTGCAAACACATAATCGTACTGAAGAATTATACAACGAATCACAAATTCGTACTAGAAATGTTACTGAACGTTTTGGCATATGGAAACGCAGATTTCCTATTTTAGTAATCGGTATGAGATTATCTATAGCCACTGCTCAAGCTATTGTGGTCGCAACTGCAGTATTACATAATATTGCTCGTCAAATGCATGATCTTGAGCCACCAGTTGATTTTGATGTCATACAATTAATCGATGCATTAGAAAATCATGAAAATCCAATAGCAATACCAGATAATGCTAGAGCCGATACTGCAAGAAGAGTATTAACTAAAACATATTTTAGAAGGTTTGTTTAATACTATTATCTATTTATTACATTCATGTATAAATATTTAAATTAAACATTTTCTTATAATATAATATTATTTAAGGAACACTTACATATCTATTATTTTTAATTTTTCAGATTATTGCCATAACTATTTTGCAGAGCTTTTCTATTATGTTTCTATATTTCACAATATGTTAATTAACAATAAAAACTACGACTTAAAAGTCCCTATAATAATATACATTTTTGTATTAAAAAAAATTGGAAAGTATTAAACTTTTGTTTTTACACAATTTTTGTATTAAACACACATACATAATGTATGTATATATACAGGGAGTCCCAGAGCATACTGGTCACTGTTCATAAAAAGGTAGATGGGATCGAGATGAACATAAAAGTTCAATATTGTTGTGGGTTTGGTCTGCTAATAATCGAGATATAAATTTTTTAAATTATGCGAATGAGAGCGCGTCTTGCGCGCCGAAGGAAGGGCTCGAGCCGCTCGAGCCATAGCACGGCCTACTGTTTCAAGCATTGGCTGCCGGCGGCGGCGGGGGAAAGAAGGAGAAGCGTGGCGTCGTCGCCGTTCCCACGTCTCGCCGCACCGCGCCTAAGCTTGCGTCGATGGCTGCTACGCACACTCGCGATTACATGACGAGATTATAAATTATTAATAAAAATAGGACAAATTTAAATCGTAATAAACTTTTGTAAATAAGAAAGTCGAAAGAGAGAAAGCGATGGAAACGTATGGAACCTGCAAATAATATAATATTTGCCGCATCAAATTCTCTCATCGTTTTTTATGGAATATTAAATTAACGAAGATTTATCACGATTGATTTTTTATACATTCTCCTTTCGTAACCATCTTATTAGAAAATTACGAAATGCACGAAATACTATCCCTAATATGCACTCTTTGTAAAATAACACGATAGAAAAATATTCACGTTTGATCTAACGACTTCAGGATAAATTATTCGATACAATTTCTACGGTAATTATAGGTAATTAGAGATTAATGTTATGTGAAGTATCGTTAGTATGGTTAACTAGAAATGATTTTCTCTTGTATATGATAGAGAACTTCGAATTTCTTCTATCGTTAATACATTATAAGTCACTGAAAATCTGTCGTAATTAATAATGCAATTAAAGGTAGAAGAAACTGTAAGTTTTCTATGGTTATAAAAGAAAATCCTTCGTTGTGTTAACAATACATGATATTGAACATTAATTTTTGAGCATAATTATCGTAGCATTGCGCCTAAGCTATCGTGAAATCGTTACATCAAGAGGAAATATTTTTCTGTGTTATTACAAAGAGTGTAACATACTATGGATAAGCATTTTGCGCATTTTAGTATGACACCTCTCTCTCCCTCTCTCTCTTACTCTCTCTCTCTCTCTCTCTCTCTCTCTCTCTCTCTCTCTCTCTCTTTCTCTCTCTCTCTCTCTCTCTCCCCCCTCCCTCTTTCTCTCTCAAGCACTACGTAGCACACAAATACAGTAAATATTATCACGTTTAACAACATCTTTAGTTTGTACTATTCTACTTTCATTATGTGTAATTTGAATAAAATTTTAACAATTATCATTTCTTTATATTTTTAGTGTACACACGATCGAAAAAAAAAAATATCAAAAATTATCACTAAAACTGCGATGAATAATCAGCACGATACTTTCTTTCTGAGTGTCGTATCGTGTTTAATGTTAAAAATGTTAAAAAATAGTAATCTTGTTAAAAAAATTTTATGACATTTAATGAAACTCTAATAATATTGATTGGAACTGTTGTTGAAAATGACGTTTATCGTGTTTCTGTAAATACTTTAGAGGAAAAGATATTCCTGCTAAATTACAAAGTATAAAAGTACAAAGTTCAATTTTACATACAAATCAAGAGTAAATAAAAAATTCAATAATGAATAAAAGAATTCAGAGTTTCTTTTACCTTTAATTGCATTATTAATTACGACAGATTTTCAGTGACTTATAATGTATTAACGATAGAAGAAATTCGAAGTTCTCTATCATATACAAGCGAAAATCATTTCTAGTTAACCATACTAACGATACTTGACATAACATTGATCTCTAATTACTTATAATTACCATAGAAGTTGCATCGAATAATTTATCCTGAAGTCGTTAGATCAAACGTGAATATTTTTCTATCGTGTTATTTTACAAAGAGTGCATATTAGGGATAGTATTTCGTGCATTTCGTAATTTTCTAATAAGATGGTTACGAAAGGAGAATGTATAAAGAATCAATCGTGATAAATCTTCGTTAATTTAATATTCTATAAAAAACGAGAGAATTTGATGCGGCAAATATTATATTATTTGCAGGTTCCATACGTTTCCATCGCTTTCTCTCTTTCGACTTTCTTATTTACAAAAGTTTATTACGATTTAAATTTGTCCTATTTTTATTAATAATTTATAATCTCGTCATGTAATCGCGAGTGTGCGTAGCAGCCATCGACGCGAGCTTGGGCGCGGTGCGGCGAGACGTGGGAACGGCGACGACGCCACGCTTCTCCTTCTTTCCCCCGCCGCCGCCAGCAGCCAATGCTTGAAACAGTAGGCCGTGCTATGGCTCGAGCGGCTCGAGCCCTTCCTTCGGCGCGCAAGGCGCGCTCTCATTCGCATAATTTAAAAAATTTATATCTTGATTATTAGCAGACCAAACCCACAACAATATTGAACTTTTATGTTCATCTCGATCCCATCTACCTTTTTATGAACAGTGACCAGTATGCTCTGGGACTCCCTGTATATATATACATTGTAACATAACTTATATTTATACTTTACATAAATAAAATATAATTGAACAAATATTATCAATAACTTGTGTTTCACATAAATAAAATATACATAAACAAATATTTGTAATACAATTTATATGTACGTGTATTTAAGTAAAATAGAATGTAGATAAAGAATTTTTATTCAAAAATATTTTTTTAATACTAATATTTAAGAACTTAAAATTTTTTCAAAATATTTAAATATTTAAACTTAAAACTTAAAAATTATTTTTCAAATACTTTAACTTGAAAACTTAAATTTGTAAACTTTATTTGGAATATTTTGTAAATATTTAAACTTAAAAGTTTAAATATTTAAAATTTATATACCTTTTTTAAATGCTAAATTAATATGCGCGCGTCTCAATCTTTAAAGTAGCTTTTTTGTTATATATAAAAGTTAGCTTTTATATGTAAAAATATTTTTATCAAAAAATATGTGTGTATGTATATATAAACTTAGCCACACACACTTTTTGTAAACATGTTAATTATAATAGTTTATAACAGTTTGTAAGTTGTTGCCTTTTAATTTCAATCTCCAATTCCTTAAGTTGTACATCTAGTTTTACAAGTTTTAATTTTTCTTTACTTATCTTATATCTAGTTCTGTTTGTACTATTTCTTTTTGTGCCTTATTACTATTTTGTTCCTTTATATGTATTTACAGTTCTAAAGCCATTTTTTGTAATTGCACTAATTCTTTTTTTGCAGTTGCTAATTTAATAATATCTCTTTTTTCGTGCGATTTTTCAACTTTAAGTTTCTTACTAACTCTTGTTTTCATAACATTTTTTGCTTGTGAGTGCTTTTCCGATAAAATAGGGAATGCTCTTGAAGACAATTGTTTCTTTGATATAGAAGGAACATTATTTTCATCATTGTGTAAAACATGTTCTCCGGCCTATTAACTTATACAAAATTACATTGTTAAAATTAATTTAAAACATTTATAATAAAAAATCATGTATATAGTATTAATATTACATACCATTAGATCAATATTAAGTATTTTTGCCTTTTTAGGACATTTATCCAACAAGTTAATAATTGATTGATCTAAATATACTCGCTTTCTATTTGTAAATTCATCATTCTCAACATATTTGATAGAAAGTTTATCTTCTATCTGCAAATATATAAGTAAATTGAATAAAATATATCTGTATTACCTAAAGGCTAATATTTCATCTGTCGTACAACAACTTGGTTAGATGTTTTTGATTGGTGATAGATTAAAGAGAGTCTCTCGAAGTATTCTATCTTATCGCAAATCAAAAACGTCTAATATACTTGTCGCCACACATGAAATATTGGCTATATAAAAAGATATTATATTACTTTATTAACATCAGAATCGAGTCTTTCATAGATCCACTCGCCAGTATCTGTAGTCTCAGATTTATTTTCTTCATCCATAATCATTTCAATGTTTTTATTGTTAAGAGTCTAAAGAACATTATTGAATTGTACATATATTAATGTTACATTCATATACAATATTTAAATTATATTTAATTATGCAGATGGTCTACATACCAAATTTTTCATCAGAATCAAAAACAGAAGGCAATCCTTGTATGGTTGAAGGTAAAAATGATAGTGACATTTCTTCTGCAGAAGTAAGTTCTTGTATTTTTGGAGTTTTAACCACCAGTTTTAAATGTTTCTGCTTTATTTTTCGATAATTTTTTCTTTAAGTTCTTTTTCATATCTTCATATTTTGTTTGCACACTTTTTTTCTTTCGATAAGTTTCTGCACAGCAAGAATTTAATTTATCGGTTATTTTAGACCAACATTCATCTTTCTCTCGCCACGTTGTACCATCAGTTTTCTTACACTCAACGATGTTTGTATTTTTTAACAATTTCTATTAATGGTAATATTTCTTTTGTTGTGAAATTAATGCTTCTACCTTCTTTAACTTCCATTTTTACTAGCTAAAAATAAGTTTTATATAATATTAGTTTAGAATATTTTATGTAATAAAAAATAACAATCTTAAAAAAAAGTTAAAAACAAAATAATATTGCCTATCAGTCTACAGCGGATCTTGATGCCTAATAATTTTTGTATAAAGTTTACTGCTTATATGAATACGTGACATTTTTGTCAGGCTTGAAACGCAGCCATTATATTAAGCAAGAATATATAATTTCACAAATTAAACTGACAAGCATTTTAATAATATTAGGCTCAGAAGCAGCTGAGTATGCAAAAAATATTATATTGTCTGAGGTATATACCCAGTAAACACTGATTCGTAACATTTATGTGATCATTATGGAACAATGTTCCACTGTTCTCGTAATAGTTACGTCATTTTCCAGTTACAATTTGGTCAAAATGTCAGCACATTCTGGGCAACAAAATCGGAAAAAGAGAGAGGGAACATATACATAATGGTTTCGTATAAAATAACATTACTTTTACGTATATGAAGTCACATTTACGTATAAAATAACGTTACTTTTACGTATAAGCTGACTTTTATAAATTAACGTAAAATGCTCGTATAAAATTACGTACCAGAAAGATTCTTCTTGTAACTATTATGTCGTTTTTACTTTATTTTTCTTAAAAAGGATTTCTTACCGAAGCTAAAATTTAGCCATAACAGCTAAGATGTGTTTTTAAGACGTAATAAAAAATACATATGCCCCGAAAGCTCACTATGATAACATAGATTGATCCGGTTTCTGTCACCGTGGGTGGTCTGTTTATGTAGCCTTTGGAGTGTAAATTGCATTAGGAGAAAGATGCCGCGTGCGTCGTCTAGCGGCAATCCGCGAACTACATACTTTTTAAATTTATATAATATGGAATAAGTTCTAATCGGCTGATATGTAAATAGATTTTACCTGGTTCAAGTAGAATGTTATTGATTTTAATAGATTGCGTATATACTAACTACAAAACTATTTTACTAAATGCAGTATGTAAACTAAAAAGATATAATAATTACAAGAGGCTATAATCAAAATTTCCGCATAATTGTAAATTATTTATTATTTAACAAATTATTATTTTTATTTTTATTTAATAAAATTATATTTCTTCTTATGCTTAGTAAATAATTAATAAGTAATAATAGTAACAGTGGGAAGTCCAGAATGGATTACAGTGATTCACGTGGCACGGAAGGTGTTAAAGATATATGATGTCGTAATAACATTATCACATTTATGCTACATTAACAAAACTTTTATGTTAAGCTCATTGAAGTCATCAAAATTACATAATTGTTACGTATTAAACATGATGTCACAATAACATTATCACATTTATGCTGCATTTACAAAATTTTTATATTACGCTCATTGACGTCATCAAAATTACGTAATTGTTATGTATTAAACATGATGTCACAATAACATTATTACATTTATGCTGCATTTACGAAATTTTTATGTTACGTTCATTGACGTTATCAAAATTACGTAATTGTTATGTATTAAACATGATGGCGCAATAACATTATAATAGTAACATCACATTTACGAAACATTAACATTTGGCTTATTGACGTCAACAAAATTATGTAAATGTTACGTAACTATGCAACGAAAAAGTGACAACACAGACATACGTAACAGTTATAGTCTCGTTACGTCAATGACATACTTGTCACATTATTAGTTCGTTGTGCTGGTCTGTAACATTTATGTGCAATATGTTTTATAAATGTTCCGTAAATGCTCACAGCGTGTTCATTGGGTATTATCTTTCGTAATAGATTAATTACAATTTTTCGGGGAGGAAAGATTTTAATATAAATGTTTCTAAGCATTAATATTATTAAATTGCTTATTAATTTATATTTAAAATTATACTTTCTAGCATAATGTAGTGACTATGTTTCAAGACCGACAAAATGCGGCGTGTAGTTTATATGAGCTAAAGATAATCCAAGTCACACAAAAATCTGATTCCATATAAGATCCGATATAGGCAATATCATCTATATCTTTGGTAAATTTACTGATTTTACTTCAGTTATTATTGTTAAATAAAAATCTAACCTTATTTTCAATCATTTGAAGTTAGCGGAATATAAAACGGAAGTACATATATGTATATCAAAGAATTCATACTTACCTACAGAGTTACTACCCGATGGGTATTTAGTCATGAAACAACGGATTGAATCTAACCTACTAATTAGCCAATAGGTAAACTTTATCTATGAGGTAGTCACCTATCAGGTAATGTGATTTTACCAATAAGTTGGAACAATCGGCCCTTACACCCAAGAAATTTCACTTTTCTCCAGAGTGAATGGGGATTGGAAGGCTGAGTGTAAACTAGGTCATAGATTGTCGAATGACGTCCAGTTTCTGCAATTTTGGTCCGATCATACCCAACAATTCTTTTAACCGAGTTGCAGTCATCCGGAAGTAATTATGAAATCGTATATCCTTCAATATTAATTTTGGGACCAATACAAAAAAAAACCGTGTTTGTTACGATTCTTAAAAATGGATGCAATTCAATACTTTTTCTTCTTATATACTTTTTTCTTTTTTAATAAAATAGTCGCAGCAGCTGCAGTGGCTATGCGTCGTCTTCTAACCTCTGCTGCAACTATAGCTGCCACTGTACGTCTGTAGTATTTGACGTATGTGATGTACTGGCTATAATATTGATTATAATCCATTTTTATACGCGGTTAATTACAGGTTCGGAATAAGAACTTAAGTTCTTGTTGATTGCAATGCGGATTGTATACAAATACACAGTAAATAAACAAAAAACCAGCGAAGACATACTCCATAAAAAGATAGGAGTGAAAGTAAGGGCCATCACACACGAAATGACATAAGCTACATAAACATAGCATAAGGGTACGTTCGGGGAGACACTATTAACGTTACAAACGCTAACGCTATCTGAACTGTTGTGGAGCCAATAGCGCGATAGTGATAACGAGTTCCATGAACAGCTATAGCGTAGCAAACGCAGTTGCGCAGTTGGTTAGCCACTGCCAGCAATATTAAGAAAATGTTTATATATATATTAATAATTATTTATGTTAACTATGTTACTTATATTTATTATAATTTTTCTCTAAATAAATATATATATAATACTTATTTATTTATATTTATTTTATATTAAATATTTTAATAATAATAAAATGATTATTAAACAATTAAATTTTTCAATGGAAATTGAAATTATTAAAGTTCACCAAATAAAAATTATTAAAATTATTTACGATTTTATTAAATAAATTTTTTAATTTTTAAATAAATTAAATTATAATTAATAAGTCCTATATATTACTCTTTAATTAAAATTACTTTATATGTAATAAAATAAAATAATTTAAACAATTTTCTATAAATTTTTATTTTGTTCTATTTTTCTATATCAATTCAAAATCAAATTAATTTATTTATATTATATTAATTAATTTATATTTATTTTACATAATATTATATGTTTGAAGCTTTATGCCTAATATAATTTTTTTATGTAAATTTATGTTTTTTTGCACTATGTCGTATACTGTCGCTCTTGAATTGCATTAATTATTTAAACTAAAATTTTAAAATAATATATGATTATATTAATAATCAATTTAATTGATAATAATGATACTTAAGTCGTTTACATATTTGCAATTGGTACAGAAAAGGATTGCATTTCAAAACAAACAGTACATGCAGTCTAATGAATTAAAATAGTATATATTATTATATACATATTTTGATGAAAAATAATATTAAACTCAAAGATTCAGTCTTGGTAGAAATATATTAATGAAATATTTCACAGAAACTTTTTTATTTGATCCCTTCTTATTATTTATTAAAATTTATTAAAATTTATTAAAATGCATTAAAATTCATTAAAATTTATTAAAATTTATTAAAAATTAATATTTAACATTTATTAAAATTTATAAAATTTATTTATATAATAAACAACAATGTAATAAAGTAAATTTTATGAGAAAAGGAATGAAAGATGGCGTGGTTAAGAGTGGAAGTGATACAGAGAGCTCCGGAGTGAGAGGTGGTGTGCTGTGAAAAAAACTGAAAGAGGAAAGTAAGAAGTAGAGATTCGGGAAGAGGAGGTCGGAAGATGATCGGGTAATTGGAGGAAAGAGAAGGGAAATCGGAAGAGGGAAGAAATGAGAAAGGAAAGGTCGGAGAGTGAAAAGGAGCTGAGAGTGAAAAGTATGGAGGAAGAAGCAGTGGACAGGAAGAAGAGGTCAGAGAGAGGGCGCCAGGAGGAGAAGTCAGTCGGAGACAGTGGCGACGAGGAGAGAGGTAGGAAGGGAAGGCAGATGGCGGGAGTAGAGCAGCGGTATGGAAGCGGAGGTAACGGAGAGAAGGAATGGCGCCATCTAGAGAAGAGAGGAGGGTGGCAGCAGTGGAATGGTGGGACGAGTGGCAGGATACACAAGAAAATAGATCAAAGTTGGAGTGTGAGGCACGTTGGTAGCGTGTTTGGGAACGCTAAGTTCTAGAACACGTGGTCCTTCGTAGCTATACGATGCGAGGCGTTATGTCAGTAAAGTTAGTAAGTGAGAAAAGAGCGATTGTAGAAGACGTGGATATAGAGAGGAAGTGTGATAGGAGGATGAGGAAATTGAGGGTGGAGATGACTGAAGGAGGTGAAGTAGAAGAGAGGCTGAAGGCGTTGGAAGGAGAAGGGACGAAACTGGAAGAGGAAGAGAAGGAGTTAAAGGAGAGGAGGAATACACGGGAAGACAGAGGTAGAAGAAGCGGGAATAAAGGGGAACAGCGGGTGGAGGACAAGGAAAAGAGAGTGACGAAGGAGAAGAGGAACGGACAGGAAGACCGAGGAGGAGATGGTGAGAGAGGAGTTATACAGTCGGATGGAAACAAGGGAGAGGAGAAGAGAGGGGATGGCGAGGGCGAGAGAAGAGGAGAACAGAGAGATGATGGAGAGAGAAGGAGGGAAGGCGGAAGTGAGGGAGACTGGTGGCAGGAAGTGAGGGAATGAGAGGAGGAGAAGCGAGAAGAAGAGGGGAAGAGCGAGAGGAACAGAGGCACCCAAGAAGGAAGAAGAGAGGAGGGAAGACAGGCAGGAGGAGACGGCGAGAAGAGAAGAGGGAACACGTGGAAAGCTGAAGAAAGGGTAAAGAGGGTGGAGAGGGAGATGGAGAAGAGGATGAAAGAGAGGGCGGAGAGGGACGGTTGGGAAAGGATGAAAGGGGCGAAGAGGGAGAGAAGAATAAGGGAGGTGAGAAGGAGAAACATAATATGGAGGGAGGTGGAAGGGGAGGGGGTGATAGAACAAAGAACGATAATAGAGGAGATCTTGAAAAGGGAGTTAGGAAGGGAAATAGAGTTGGGGATGGTAACGGAAAGAGTGGGGGAAGGGGGAGGAATAGTGGCGATAACGGAGGTTCTGCAGGAGGAAGACAAGGATTAGCTACTAGAAAAGAAAGCGGACATCAAGAGGCGTTGGGAAGTGAGGTTGGACGAGGACCTTTCTATGGAGGAGAGGAAAATTAAGTGGAGGATGTTGGAGAGGGCAAGGGAGGAGAGGAGTAAAGGGAAGAAAGTATATGTGGGTAATAGAAGTATGTGGGTGGACGGGGTTGAGTGGGTTTGGAATAGGGGAAAAGAGAAGTGGATGATAGATAAGGGAGAGGAAAAGGGAGGAGGGAGATAAGGTGGGGGGAAGAACGGAGAGGTGGATCGAAGGAGGAGACTAATGCTTTTGATTGGTTTTCTTAGGAGGAGAAGCAGGAAGGAATGAGAGAAGGCGAAAAAGCGTGATGATAATGGAGACTGAAAGGCGGAGAGAGCTGAGGGAGACAAGAGAGAAAGGAGAGGAGGAGAGGCCCACTGAGATGAAGACAGAATAAAAAAAACGGAGGAGGAGAGGTAGAAGGAGGATGGCAGAAGTAAATGGAAGAGAAAGAGTCAGGAAGGAGAACCGAAGGAGGAGAAAGTGATGGTGACGGGAAGGGGAAGAAGGGTAAGGGCGTGCGAGGGGAGTGGGGGAAATAGCATGTAAAGGTCGCAAATGGCCAGGTCGGTTCGAGAGTAGAGGAGTGATAAAAATGTAAGCGGTTCGGGAACGCTCCGTAGTATTTCAAAAGCGCCTTGTAACCCTTATATTAAGACACAATAAAGTTATTATTATTATTAACTAAATTTTATGAATTTTAAAAAATTTTAACAAATTTGAATGAGTATATATTAAGGAATTTTAATAAATTTAATAAATTTTAATTAAACAGATCTCTCTCTCTCTCTCTTTCTCTCTCTCTCTCTCTCTTTATATTACTTCTTTTTTATTTCTCTAAGGCTTTCGACACCGTACCCCACCAGCATCTGCTCCACAAACTGCGTCTACTGCGTTGCTTTCTCCAGGTAGTCAAATGATTTTATTCATATCTAGATCAGAATCGTTCTCAATATGTAAGTAATCCTGACGGAACGCGATCTAATATCCCGCGCACTACCTCGGGCGTTCCCCAGGGTAGTGTGTTGGGTCCTTTTCTTTTTTCTATATTTATCAATGATATTTCATCTGTCTTGACCCACTCCAACTATATGTTATTTCCCGATGACCTCTAAATTTACTACTCCTTTTACCCTGCAGATTTTAGCGATGCAATAGACATTATTAGCAAGGACGCTGATGCCATCTCTAAGTGGGCTACAATTAATGGCTTAAGACTAAATGTCAGTAAAACTGGGGCGATGATTGTGGGAAGTGAACAGTATGTTGTTCGTCTGGACTTCCATTCGCTGAGACATGTGTCGATTGGTAATCAGTTCTTTTGTTATGAAGCCGTGCCTTGGGTGTTATTATCACTCCTATCTTAGACTGGACCTCCCAGATCAACCAGACTATCAAGCGCATTCACTTTGCTTTGCGCAAGCTGCGCTTCTACATGCATCCTCTTAATTTCCAATTACGGAAAAATTTCGTGGAAACCTTGGTGTTTCCTTGTCTCGACTACGGTTGTGCTGCGTACTCTAAGCTCAACAAGACTTTAACATTAAAACTTCAGCGGGCGCAAAACGCTTGCGTCAGATTTGTTTATGGTAATCTTTCTCGGAGATCACACATTACGCCTTATCGCCTCGCTATCGACTGGTTGTCTCCTCTCGCCGGAAGTACTTTGTTGGGATTCAGGCATACGCTGTGTTGCTGTAACGATGTCCTTTGTATATCTACCAGCTATACCAGTTTGTTGCCTCTTCTTTGGTGGTGCGCTCCTCTCAGCGTCTTCCCCCTCGTCTTTTCACCTACTCTACTCCTCGAACTGCAGCTATGCAAAATTAATTCTTTATTCAGTCTACCATCCTCTTAAACTCCATCCATAATTTGCTTTTCGATCCTGCTGACTACTCTCCTTGAGTGAGGTCCGATTGCGCACATAAGCGATTGGACACAGTAGTATTTCCCGATTGGACACAGTCCCGATTGGACACGGACTCGATTGGACACAGACTCGATTGGACATGGACTCGACTGGACACGGACCCGATTGTACACGGACTCGATTGCACACGATACGTTTCCGCATCGCAGAATAATGCAAAAACAACCTAGATAGCACAAAAAATTTAGCATAAATTTTCATAAATATTTTACAAATTTATTTAAAAAAAATATTTTTTTAAAGTTACATAGTTATTTTTCATAAACTATTTAAAAAGAATACAAAAATTATTATTAACAATGTATAAAATATATTTTTAAAATGTACTGAAAAATATTTATGGTATATAAACTCGAAAAATTTTATATATTTTTTGGATTATAATAGCATAAATAATTATTTTTAATATTTTCATAAATATTTATCATAATTTTTTTATACCTGGCAAACTTAGACTAAAAATATGTACAAAATATTTATTACAAATATTTTTCTTTTTTATACATATTTTATAGTCGCAAACCCATGTGGTGCAGAAAATACTTTGTGCACACACACACACACACACACACACACACACACACACACACACACACACACACACACACACACACACGGGGGGGGGCAAGGGAAGGCTTCGCCCCCTCTCCCGCACCCACCCCGTCCAAGTCGTTAACCCATGTACTATCTGCAATGCGGAATCGTATCGTGTGTGATCGGGTCCGTGTACAAACGGGTCGGTGTACAAACGGGTCGGTGCGCAATCGGATCCGTGTCCAATCGGGTCTGTGTCCAATCAAGTCCGTGTCCAATCGGGAAATACTACTGTGTCCAATCGCTTATTTGCGCAATTGGGATAGTCCCATTCTCCTTACTCCTCTGATTTCTTCTTACTCTTATTACCTGCTTTTGAGACCAGCCTCTACTCTTTCCTCCTGGAACGGGACAGTGCCGCTTGGGCTTATCGTATAGAAGTAGAGGGCCTTACTGCACCAATGAACATTCCCTTACTTAATTAACTTATTGCGCTTGATCTACATGATTATTTTATTTTATTTCAGTTTTATTTCATTTTTATTGTTGCATCATCCGTATGCTACTTTCTAGTTATTTTCCATTGTATACTAGATACATATTGCACTTTGCCTTATAATTTGCTACTATATACATCTGAGTTTATGGCTTTTTTATGTTTTCTCTTAGGATAGTACTTTCATATGCATTATAATATTATTTTCATTCTTTTGTTTATAATCTATTCTATATCACTTTACTACGCTTTATTGTCTTATTGATTTTCTCTCTCATTTTCATTGATCTATCCCTCATTTTCAATTGTACTATTATTATAGTTGTGTCAATCATTATGTTATTCTTGGGAGCCATATAGTGTTATACCTTATGGCTAAATATACTGTTATCAATCAATCAATCAATCAATCTCTCTTTCTCTCTCTCTCTCTCTCTCTCTCTCTCTCTCTCTCTCAATTTAACAATAATACTCCTTCTAGCAAAATAATTATAATTTATTTACATGTTAAATAACTTACTTTATGTTATTTTTTTTACTTTTTTAATTATTTCTTAAGTCTTTCCCTCTCTCTTTCTCCCCCCTCCCTCTCTCTTTCCCTTTCTTTACTCATCTACTCATTTTTCTTTTTCTATTCTTCTAATTTAGGTTCAGATAAAGTACTTTTTTTTCTCTTTTTTTAAATATAATAACTAAAAATAAAACATAACACAAAGTAATAACTTATTTCTGAATACTTACCCAGGTAGCAAGCTCACGTCATTATGACGTCCCAAAATGGTCATTTACTGACTATTCTTGACGTCACGAAATGACGCCCTTATGACGTTAAAATGACGGTCGAATGTCACAAATTTCTGACGTCATGAAATGTACCGTATTTTGACGTCATGGAATGACGTGAACAATATGTTGTCAAAAAGATCTCTAAAAGATATCCTGTTTCTGAAAATAATAACATAAAAGATAACATATAATGTCAGAATGTTAACCAATGCGTCATTTTTTGAGAACAGAAAGATATCATGAAACTGATATCTAAAAGATTTCTTAAATCGGATATCTTTAAACTGCAACTAAAGAAAAATAAAATAAAATAAAAATTACATTTTTTTTCAATTATTTTTATCAACAGCACATACGAAATTTAGGACAAATTTTTATTAATTAATTAAATTTAAATTATATTATTATATTTTATTCTTACTTGCCGCTGGTAGGTTTGAACCCGGGACCTTAGGATGACGAACCTTGTACTCTAACTGCTACGCCAATTTGACTCATCGATATGGGTACTTGTTATTGTCTACGTATACCTATATGTTATAAACTGACGCAATTATATTATTTTTTATAAAAGCAATTAAATTTTGCAAAACATATTAAAAATAAATAGCATTAATTTATTTACTTATTAATTTCATTGTTAAATTTATCTTTTTCCATAACCTTAATAATAAAAGATAACATTTTCAAGAAACTTAAATGAAATTCTTCAATGAGATATCTCAAAGACCGCTCTTAGTAGACGTCTCTGATAAATGTTACCATTTTGACATCATTTTCAAGATATCTAAATGTTTTCTTAAAAAAGTTCTCTTAAAGTTAAATATAATATGCTTATATAATATGCTTATGCCTTACGCCTTAAATCTCATAGTAGACACTGCTTTAGACCGTGTCTAAAATACGTCTTAATGACGTCTTTATGTCCCGATTTTGGATGCGTGCTGTCTAGGAAAATAATCGTCAGATCATGACTGAAATATGACTACGAAATGACGTCACATGATGACGTCAATTTTAGGTCATGTAAAAAAATGGTCATTTTGACGACATATGACCAGATATGACCATTTTGGGACGTAAAAATGACGTAGGCTTGCTACCTGGGTATTTTCAATAAAAAATGAAAATTTTGTGTAATATACTTATCTGATTGTACCAAATAGTGTTATACTAATCTTCAAATTGAACAGAGCCGTATTTCCGTCTATGATGTAATAAGCATATTATGAAAATGAATTAAAATGGAATCAGAAAAAAAATAAAACCAATATAACTTTGTTTTGTTATTTTAATTCAATCTGAATCTCGATCTTTAATTAGATATAGACTTTAAAATTGTCTTAAGGATCTTCATATACTATATTATAAAAAGAAATGAGATATCTGATATTACAAAATGAGTGAAATCCCAACAAAATTTCCTTTTTAAAAAAAGTATAAAAAAGCGCCAAATATACGCGCGCATGAAACCCTCAAAAATTTATTTTTGTACAAAATAATTTTAATTTGGCACTACAAATGTACGAAATTTTAATAAAAAATTATCTTTTCCCCCAAAAACAACAAAATTTATTTTCTCTACAAATGTAATGATATGAAGAAAATGCGCCAACTATGAAAACGGATGTTCATACGAACTAAAACATCCACTTTTATAAATAATTATTTGTATAAATATTGTACAAATAAATATTTTAATACAAATTTTACTACAAAAACTTGGCGCTGCTAAACCGAATAATTTACCAGCTCTTTTTCTTTTTCTTTTGTGCGTGCATCTGAATGTATGAGTGCGTGCGTATGTGTGTATGTGTATTAGTATATAATCTCTCTCACGTCCAGCTTTACACAATTAAGATCGGATCAAGTGTTAGAAAAGTATTTATGGGAGATGGAGATAAGGCACGGAAGGACGTAACGTGACACGACTCCCGAAGGCGCACTCCCTTCAAGAGAAGGGAAGCGCCTCAGGGGGGAATGCATTCGTAATGCCTAGGAAATATGGGCCAATGTGCCAATAGACCCGTTATAACTCTGTTTTCCTAGACGTGCGGTTGTTGATCCTGTTTTGAGTCAGCGAATTAGCTTTAGCTCGGGATCGGACCTGGTGCTATCTTTATTCGGAATGAGGGGAGGTGGTTGTAATTAAATAAACAATAGAATTACTTAAAATTAACAATAATATTTATTTTAATAATACATTTTTGTTTTGAAAAAACGAATACAGCTTTAAGATGCGAATACAAAAAGTCGTAAATTTAGACAAAAATATACGTATTGTTTAATTTTTAACATTAATTCAGAATGAATTAGCATTTGATATTCCTACATAATTATTTGTATATATGTATATAAATATGTATAAATGTTGTTATATAACAGTTATTAGAGCTTGGAAACAAATTGTCGCTTAGTAAATCGGGAAGACTTGTTAGTCTTAAAGAAAATAAATTTTTATTCAATTTCCTGCAGAGTTGCCGTGGAGGAAAAAAATTATGAAAGAAATCAGTGGGGACGATAAAAGTAGCAAGGGAAGAAGACAGGAATGTGATCTGTTGGACGGAGGGATGATACTACGGAAAATAAGACATTGAGGTCTATCGCGTCACATGTAAGGACATAGTTGCGGTAGTGGGGGGGGGGGGGTATGAGGTCCGTTTTAAGTGGGAATTGAATTATTAGATCGAGGAATGATTTTTGGGTGCCGTTGTAATAATAGTAACGCGGTGGGGAGCTGGAATTTTTTCTAAGAATTCTATACTGGAAGTTGAGGATGCAGGAGAGAGTGGTGGTGATTCGTTTTCAGATTCTGGGGAACTTATTGGAAAATACCTTAGAGGGAGAGTGGGAGGTGTAGGAGGTTGAGAATCATACGCGGGATTCTTGACCCTCGATGGGGAAAGGTGTAAGATGTTGAAGTGAGTTCAAAAATTCCGAGTAAGCCGCGTCCAGCAAGGCCCGAGCCCGCCTAGTTCTTCTTCGACAATTCCGTCTCTTATTAGATCGGTTGCGTTTGGGGAATGATCGGTTTTTTACTATAATTTGATCTTTAACTTAAAAAGAAAATAAAAAAAGGGAACCCAAAATGATAAATAAAATAAAAATAATTCGCTTACTACTTGTTGACCGCTGTGGAATGTGCGGGCGAGTGGAATTGTAGATGGATATGTCCTTTGAATTGCCAAGAGTGTTCGTTAGCGGCGGTTGGTTTCCGTGAGAATAGTGGACGATACTCCGCATTTATTGTCGATGGTGCACCAACTTGAATCACTCACGAGAGCCGCACGAATTTTATTTTTCGTGCCAAACTTGGTATTGACTCACTCACGGAAACTTTCAAAGACGTTACGAGAAAAATGGAAAAGAAAAAAAGGTTGACGATGACGATCGCGGTTTTATAGTAACTTCCCAGGAAGGTAGATTTGAGTATGGGGGAGGTTCGAAAGCTTCAATTGGTTGACCCCTTTTCGGGATTCCACGGGAGGTGGTTCTCAATTAGATTGAACCCTATTTGTTTTAGGAATAAACCCCTGTTAGAGTCCCTAATCATTGGTTTAATCCTTTTTGTCTCCGCCCGCAATAGTTCAAGTTCTGGGGGGAAAGGAATTGATATTCTCGGACGTTCTTATTTAAAGGCAGTAAAAATGAGAATTTTATGTTTCCTGTTACCCAGTCGTCAATACTTTTCTTTGGATTGAGAGTCGTGTCTTGCTTCGAAAGTAAGATGAATTTATTGCTTCCCGCGTTCAAAACAATCGGGTTTTCATTTGTTTTACCCTCGAAGCTCTACGCGCTCTCACATCTTTTTCAACGATTTAGATTACATCCGGCTCCTCATTGGTGATCATAAAAAGAAAGATTCAGAGAGACCGGTGTTCAGAGAGACTTCATCAGCATTTCGATGTTCAACCCGGAAAGCCCGGACTCTGTGGAATTTCTGTAACCGTACCCGCTCTTTCCCACGATGCGCGACGCGGTGTTTAATTCTATAATCTTTTTGATTCCCGATGAGAGCTAGATGCATTTTCCTTAATTTATCTATTTCCTTAGAGGTTAGCGGGTAATAAAAACGTGAAGTCCTCCGGACGTAACACAAGTAACTAATAGGAAATAATACAGATACAAGAACTTTAGATAAACTAAAAAATATATAGCTGTCTAATATTTTTGGCCAAGTTTGTATACATATGGTACATATATTTCTCTCTCTATATATATTAGGGATCGTAAGAAAATAAAATTATTATAATTGTCAATACATTTTTAATAAGAGTTTAATTGTTCTCTCGCCAATATATACAGAGTGTCTGGTATTTTTTTATGGGATTTTTATTAGCAGGTAGAGCGCATGAAACTGAACAGAAAAGTCCTTACCGTTTTTCCATTTTCGCAATAGTTAACAAGTTAGTGACTTGTAAAATTTTCTGTATTAGCCCGGCCTACCGGCAAATGCAAGCGCGTCGAGCGCCCCGCCGCACAGTGGGAAAAAACGCGACGTTAAGGGACAAAAATCTGTACTTACGTCAATTTTCAATCGAATTCAATGAAATTTGGTATCCTATGAGTTTTTTGGTCGCTGAATCTGAATTCACTGCCAAAAATTAAAAATTCGATATAGCAAATCTACCATGACTAACAAAAGTGCTATCGAAATGGTTATTTTGGTTGGGATATCAAGAAATCTGTCTATATCAGCAAAAAAAATTTTTTGAATGTGCACTAGACTGTTATTAGTTAACTGCAAAAATAAATCAATTTATTTAAACAAATAAATCAATTTATTTAAACAATAATTAAGCCTCCTCACCGCGTCAAGGTTACAGTCTACAAGGAGGGTTAATTTTTTTTTACATTTTTTAAATTTTTGTACGTTTTTTTGTATTTTTTATATTTTATATATTATTTTTATTATTTTAATATAGTTTAAAATTATGTTTTATTCATCTTCACTTTCAATATCATGTTCTTCACAATTACTGAAATTCACTAAACTCTTAGCTTCATCGCTTAATTCTCTCATTTTATTCTTCTGAACAATCCGCAATGAACTAATTACAGGGTCAGACGAGATCAACATAAAGTTCATAACGTCTTCGTTATTAGCTTTACGTGAAAATAATCTGCTGTGATGTGCTCTTGCTTGTTTAAAAATTTTGTTATTGGCTTCCTGGGCTTCTTCTGACAAACAACCAATAGATAAACCAAACACTTCAATTATTTTACGTCCATGAATTAATATTTTATGTACAGTAGGGGGCATTTTGTACCACGAGTATAAGTTAATAAAAAGTTTCGCAGTGTCAGTAGCATATATTTCGAATTGGTCATAATTGATTTTTAGTCCGCATGTGATAACTTGTAGTAAAGTAGAAAATCGTTTGATTAATTCAATATCAACTCCAGTAATTTCAGCAACTATTTTAAAATTGTCGAAAAATCGTCTAGCTGTGTTGCCATCGTTAGTGGTCCCATATCCTTGTTTAACAACGTCAACGAGAATGCCTAGTTTAGATCTAAGATTATCTTGAATAAATTTCTTTTGTTAAGTTAAGGAGAATGATACTTTAGTTAATAAAACATTAGCCATGTATATGGACCTTGGGCTAACCAAATTTAAATATGAAAGTCTTCGTCATCATAATAATATTATGTTCGGTAATAAACAATATCCTCCATATCCAAAGATATCAGCTACCAAGCGAGATTGTTATCCGAGCAATATTACAGTTACTGAAAGAAGTGCCGAAGTTGAAATACAATCTTTACTAGATCACACTGCAGACCGTATATTTTCATTACTGACAGAAAATGATCTTAAAAAAATACAAAATACTGCAGCAATATTATACGGCAAATGGGGCTTAGATGGCGCATCCGGTCAACAAAACTTTAAACAAAGATGGTCAAATGATACAACTTTAATAAATAATGACAGTGCTATACTAATGGTCTCATACGTGCCTCTAAATATAACATCCTCGAATGGAGAGGTAATATGGCGTAATACTCGACCTTCGTTTGTAAGATTATGTCGACCAATAAAATTTGAGTTTGCTAAAGAAACAACAGAAAAAATTCAACAAGAATATCATTATTATTCCGATAAAATAGCACATTTACAGCAAACACATATTACTATTGAGAAGATTACATATATGGTGACTCACAAATTATATTGTACAATGCTAGATGGAAAAGCGTGCAATGCCATCACAAACCAAAAGTCTTCGACGTCATGTAATATATGCAGAGCTTTGCCAAATCAGATGAACGATTTGAGTGCGCTTCAAAATCTGAACATTCAAGAAGAATATTTTTATTTTGGTCTCTCTTCTCTCCATTGCAGAATTAGATTCATGGAGTGTATCCTCCATATTGCTTATAATTTACCGTTTCAAAAAAGTTATGCTAAAGGTGAGGATAAGAAATTAAAAGCAGAACAAAAGAAATTTATTCAAGATAATCTTAGATCTAAACTAGGCATTCTCGTTGACGTTGTTAAACAAGGATATGGGACCACTAACGATGGCAACACAGCTAGACGATTTTTCGACAATTTTAAAATAGTTGCTGAAATTACTGGAGTTGATATTGAATTAATCAAACGATTTTCTACTTTACTACAAGTTATCACATGCGGACTAAAAATCAATTATGACCAATTTGAAATATATGCTACTGACACTGCGAAACTTTTTATTAACTTATATTCGTGGTACAAAATGCCCCCTACTGTACATAAAATATTAATTCATGAACGTAAAATAATTGAAGTGTTTGGTTTATCTATTGGTTGTTTGTCAGAAGAAGCCCAGGAAGCCAATAACAAAATTTTTAAACAAGCAAGAGCACATCACAGCAGATTATTTTCACGTAAAGCTAATAACGAAGACGTTATGAACTTTATGTTGATCTCGTCTGACCCTGTAATTAGTTCATTGCGGATTGTTCAGAAGAATAAAATGAGAGAATTAAGCGATGAAGCTAAGAGTTTAGTGAATTTCAGTAATTGTGAAGAACATGATATTGAAAGTGAAGATGAATAAAACATAATTTTAAACTATATTAAAATAATAAAAATAATATATAAAATATAAAAAATACAAAAAAACGTACAAAAATTTAAAAAATGTAAAAAAAAATTAAACCCTCCTTGTAGACTGTAACCTTGACGCGGTGAGGAGGCTTAATTATTGTTTAAATAAATTGATTTATTTGTTTAAATAAATTGATTTATTTTTGCAGTTAACTAATAACAGTCTAGTGCACATTCAAAAAATTTTTTTTGCTGATATAGACAGATTTCTTGATATCCCAACCAAAATAACCATTTCGATAGCACTTTTGTTAGTCATGGTAGATTTGCTATATCGAATTTTTAATTTTTGGCAGTGAATTCAGATTCAGCGACCAAAAAACTCATAGGATACCAAATTTCATTGAATTCGATTGAAAATTGACGTAAGTACAGATTTTTGTCCCTTAACGTCGCGTTTTTTCCCACTGTGCGCCGTAGCGGCCGCCCCTCCCCAGCGCTTGAACCTTGAGATTGCTAGGCGCGCGGGGGGAATTGTTACAACAAGCGACAATGGCTATACTTTATATTACGCACAAGCGTAACGCTAAATTCTCCCTTTGAGTTATGATAGTTCCTTACCTTTTTTAATAAAAATAAAATTTTTTAACGACAAAAAGTATGTGTGTACGTGTACATACATGTGTACAAAAAATATCAGTTTTAATGCTTAAAGAAGTGATTACTAAATTTATTTTTTTAATAAATAACAATTATTTTTAATAAAAAATATTTTTTTGATGATAGTCTTAAACGTCGTAAACGGTCATTATAAATTTTAAAAGAAGCTGTTATCATATGTTCGAAACAAAATTTATGCTTCTTCAAAAAATATTAAAAAATTTTATCGATTAAAATGGAAATGACAACCAAATAAAATGATTGTTTCAACTTTATATTCTTAATTAAAAATTAAATAACTAGGATATTTATATTTTTAATAAAATTAATCCTTGTACATACATACGCGAGCTAAAGAATAATCACTTTGTGACAGGAAAATGATTATGCCTTAGTTCCGCGATTTTATATCACTATTACTATTTACGCTGATTACTATACACGTACACGTAAAAAAATATGATTCTAGTTAAAAAAAAAATCAATTATTCACTTTTAATTTTATTTTTTTTAATAATTACTTTATCTTTAATGACTGAAAAGAGTATTCTGTTGATAATAAACACCACACTTTACAAATAAACAAATAATGTTTAACATTTTCGCGTATGTACACACACACATACACACACACACACACACACACACACACACAAATTACACACAAATTACAAACCAATTCTTGAATTAAGGAATAATCATTTTCCTGTCACAAAGTGATTATTCTTTAGCTCGTGTATGTATGTATCCCCCCCTCCACACACACACACACACACACACACACACACACACACACACACACACACACACACACACACACACACACACACACACACACACACACACACACACACACACACACACATTACATACTAAAATTTTCTTAAATTAAATAAATATTATTTATAGGTTTTGAAACATTTAATAAATTCATATATTCGTAAATTTACACGGAGAAAATTTTATAGTAAAATTATGTATGATTTTATTATTTATGATAGTAACTACGAACTGTAAGAAGAAATTTCAGAGAATTATATTATATAAGTAGTGTAAATATTGTCGTAATTTGATGAAAAACATAATAAAAATTTTCATAATTCCTTCTTGGCCCGCATTTACTATTTACCATAGTAATTTTTACCATAAAGTTTTTTCCGTGTATTATAAATCTATCACAAGAATTAATTTTATTAAAAATATAAATATCCTAGTTATTTAATTTTTAATTAAGAATATAAAGTTGAAACAAACATTGTATTTGCTTGTCATTTCCAGTTTCATGCGCTCTACCTGCTCATAAAAATCCCATAAAAAAATACCAGACACCCTGTATAAAGATAATACCACTAACGTTTTAATCGATGGACTCCTCATTGTCATCACGATTATCCTCTCTTTCGTCGTTCCAAAAATTTTTATTGATCTCTTTTTCTAGCTTCTCGCAGGCGTAGGCCACGAATTCGGCTTCGGTGCCTTTCCTTCGCTGTACGGAGAGCCTCTTTCATACAGGCTTGGAATTCTGAGCGAGTTGGTTTCTCAAAATACCGGTTCCTACATACTGCTTCTGAAAAAGAAATAAAAGAAAAAATTGTTAATATAATAATGACGTTACCAAGAATAAAGTATAATTGAAAATTAAAAACATTTTACCATAAATTGCTGTAATAAATCGAGCATTATACAATGGCCGTTTACGCCGTTGTTCATCCCTGCGTCCTCCTCACCAAATAAAAGAGGACGCCAAAACATCTGCAAAACCTTCTTTAAAACATATGTTTACGGCTCCCTTCAAATTGAAACTACCAATGTTTCACCTAAACAAAAAAGGACCATTAATGCAGAAAAATATGTTATATTATAATTTACAGGATGTCTCACGTTCTTCTTTATGCATTGTTTTACAATAACAGATTGTATTTTTCGTTTCCTGTTCAGAAAATCTGTCATTAAAATAATGCGAAACAAATATGGCATTGTATATATTGTTATATCCGGCCGAATATTCCGCGCCGGCTATCACGATCATGCGAGGATCCGCGCAACAAAGACGCGTTGCTATGGCAACCGGACGCTGGCAGACTCGCGCGCTCTTGCTACCGGAGCCTGGTCTATCACGCGTTGCGAACGTGCGGTCCACTCTGGCGGCGCGCATGCGTCAATTATTAACGCAAATTGTTAATGAATCGCGATAGTTATCACAAAAACTCTATTGAGGAGGTAATCCTCCCCCTTGACGGCTCCCTTCTGAGGCGCCTCGCCTTTGGGCTACCAACGATAATTACGTAAACTAGCTAATTAACAGGATTCATTAATAGCTCTTTAGAGAAGGGATAAGTCGACGCTCTTGTGCGCGCCGGTGCATCTGCATTCGCGCGGGATCACTTGGCGCGAAGTAGCAAGAGCCGAGCACCCTCATTCAATTAATAAATAGCGTTAATAATTTTTGAACACGAGTAGGAGCACGCGGTGGTAGGAGCACCTCCGTGGCGCCGACATCTGCTATCCGCAAAACCACGATGAAAAACTCAAGTAAGGAATGCGCGCGATTAAAAGGCGCAGGCGATAATTGCGCGCCGCGCAAGTAGAAAATATGAATACGGGGGTGAAACTTTATTTAATAATTGTAAAATCAGAAGAAATAGTTAATTAACTAGCGAATTAAATGACAGACGATAAATGATTTATTACCTCGTCTTCCTAGCTCTTCACCCCCAAACGCTCTCACTTGCGAATATATAAACTACGATTTTCGGGTGAAAATCGGGATTTTGCCTCCTAGTCTCGCGCTAAGTAGCTGTAAGACCAGTTCTTGTACTGCTTTTGAACTAGATTATTTCCAATAATTCCATTTCGAACTTAGAATAATTTTTTAGATTCGGACTAAAATATTTTCCGCGATTCAAATTTAGAATAATTCTCGAGAATTGGACTTAGAATAACTCTCAAGATTAGGACTTGGAATATTTCTTGAATAACGAATTTAGAATATCCGTAGTGATTCAACTCAGAATATTTCTTTACAAGTTCAAGATGGCAACTTCCTCCTTCATTAATCATTAATCATAATTTGTCGTTAGAATCGGGACCGCTGCGATCTTCTTGCGTGCGAACACAAGCGCCTACGAATATTGTAAGGTGCGAGTTCTCATTTATTTCTTTTGTTTCTTTTTTTATTAAAGAGAATTAATATTTAAAATCGAGTCATTCTTTTCTTTTTTTCGCGAATCTCAGAGCGCTGGGCTGATCGGTGGTGTTTCATTCTCTCTCCTTCGCGAACAATGTGGGAGGTGAAGGAGAGCGCTGCGCCGCGTTTCCGCAAGGAGCGCAACAATATCCCGTTGTCCCTGAGCGAGCGCTGCCCAGCGTTCCCTCGGAGTACTCGGGAGAATAGCGTCCTCTATTTCTCTCTCACTCTGTCGCTACCCGTCCTATAGAAGACGGACAGCCAACGGTGCGGGAAGATGCGCGCTAACTAGCGTTCATCCTTCACCGTCAATCGTCCCTACGAAGTCCTTGCGACTTTAGAGTAGGCGCGAGGTCCGGCGCGCTACTGAGCGTTCCGCCATTCTTGACAGCACCGGAGCGGACACTTCGGTGCCGCTACAACCAGGCGCCTCCATTCACGTGTATGGTGGCAGGTATACGTCTCCTGCTCCTTCTGAGTTACGCTTTCCAGCGTCCTCCGAATAAATTAACAGCCGCCGCGTGAAGCACCAGCCGACTGCGCCGTCATTCGATTAACTGACAATTTCCTACTTCACACAATTGCATTCATTAACTATAAACCACGAGAACTAACGAAATGGCATTCTCCATCACAGAATGGGAAGGGTTTGACGTGAAGGGCGACGGGTCCAAATAAAAAGGGTGTTGGAGGAATTGACAGCGCACGGAGAGTTTGACCCTCGCATCTTCAACCAGCCAGTTTCCCGCGCTCTCGCGGCTCCACCGCCTTCCCCGTTACCCTCTCCCCGGGAATTCTTCAACCCGACGGCATCGAGTCTGATCAAAAATGGAACCGACCAACCGCCGTCAAGTAATTTGCAGGATCGCCAATACGCAAAGCCTGTGATCGTGGCTATAGAGACACTTCCTCCCGGGACCTGTATTTCGGCTAAAATAACCATGCTGGGTGTTAAATAATAATTAAAATAAAATAAAAAGAGAAATTCACACAAGCGTGCTTTTGCAATTCGATTCTCTTCGCCTCCTCCCTGTAACCGCTCGGCAGGGAGAGTATCCAAAATTGAGTTTATCCGATCCTAACCCCACCGGACGTCACAATATTAATGCGGAATGAAGTATAACTGCAATGAGTCTGAGGCCGATATTCACGTTCTTATTTTAAGACCGTTTTAAGTAATGTCTCAAAACGCTAATACGGCTCTGTGATTGACTAATGACAACTTAAGACGGTACTTAAGACGGTCTTAAAGATTAAAATCCATTATGAATACCGGCTTGACAATCAAAAAGTACTGAGTCAATGTTCATAAAAAACGGACTTTTATAAAAAAAAATAACTTGACACCTTTTAAATTTCAGACACACATAGAACTTCTTTCTACTTACAACGTTGGAATAATCGTTTTTATTTAAATCCTCAAAAGCATCCATCTGTGCCAAAGAGTGGAATTGGAAGGCTGTTTGGTTTCTGTGTGTAGGTCTGGCTATTTTGTACACATTTCAACACTTTTTCTAAGATACTATTCATTCTTCTGCAAATAAAATATAAAAATAATTAGTATTAAGTAAAGATATTACAATAATATACGATATATCTAATACTTACTTGAGCTCAGCCTTTATTCGAGTTCTTGTTCTCTCCTGCAAATATATAACATTTAGATGTGTGTGTGTGTGCGTGTGCGTGTGCTTGCGTGCGTGCATGTGATTAATTTTTAAGAATATCGTTGCAATTCCCTTCTTAATTCCTCTTCTCTCTCTCTTCTCTCTATTTATAATCTACATATATGATATAACATAATGTTATATCGTATAAAAAATATGTACGTAGAGAGGGTGGAAATAATATAATATTATGAATAACAAAATATATTACATTACTTTTTATTTTAATAAGTTTTAGAACAGATAAAAATGATAAAAACAATCACACAATTTTGGTCTATTATAAAACTTATTGCAGTAAAAAAGGTCACATTCTTGTATAACAGAGATCGGCAAGAAATGTACTTCTCGGCCGATTTCAGCAGGCTCCGCCTCCCACTATTTCTCTTGCCCCGCGTGCCGCGCTGGCGGCCTACGAACCGTGCGAGGCTCAGGAGCATGTATCTCGTGAATGTATCTTTCCAATAGTTTTCCTCGTCACCCATGAGGTACTATTGTCGACGCGTTTTTTTTAAGTGGTATTCCCAGTAGGCCTAATCTACTGATGACAAAAATGACCTTTTGAATGAATAAATAGGAATTAAATAAATAATTAAAAAATTTAAGACTTTCGAGATCTTTTACAAGCAAGAGAAGAAATATCCGAAACTTTATATTGCTCGTAGCGAGCCGCATAATACACGGTAAAGAATTGTTGCTTAAACGGGAATGTTTCTCATTTTTTATGATTTTCATTTTGGAAGATGAAGTCTCGCATAAATGCGTGGACCCAAACATGGAATATATTCGAAGATCAAAATCATAAAGCTTGGAATAAGACGATTTTGATAGAATTTAAAAAAAATCTAAACCGGTTTTGTTGATTGTTTTTAATAATATGTCATTTTGTAGATCGCATAATTCATCTTGCTGTCAAGATGCTGTTCTTCGATTGGCGCTCTAAGGGGATTTTCAAAAAGAATTAATTCGTTTCTAAGTTTTTCAAAACATATAAAACGCGAATAAAATTCTGCTATAAGGCTATCTATGAAATGCATATATTCTTTAAAATTACAGTTACTGTCATATTCTTCAAGAAGAATCTGATAAGAAGGAAAATAAGGAAAAATGTTATTATTTAAATGAAATTTAAATAGCTGTAATTTTCTACGAAAAGAATCGACATGACTAACTAATTGGGAAATATTTTGATTCGGTCTTTGCAGCTTTAAATTTAGAAGTCTAAGTTGATTAGTCATGTCAGTAATAAAAGCGAGTTCGGAAAGAAATGTTAAATTTTTCAAAAAAGAGATATATTCCTCAAATTTTTGATTATTTATTTCTTACAAGAAAAGGAGGATCTCTTTTCTTATTGCAAAAAATGTTTCCAAACATTTTGCAGCACTAAGCCAACGTACTGGACAATGGAGTGGGACATCGGTATGAACAGCATTACGTTCTTCAAGAAATAATTGAAATTTTTTATGAGTTAAAAATTTATGTCTACCTTTAATAATATTAATTATTTTTGTTACCGTTTCCATAGTTGTTGACAGTTTTACTACTTTACCATTTAGTGCTTCTTGATGTATTATGCAGTGTATAATAGGAATATTAATATTTCGCTGCTTTAATTGACCGGCAAACCTCACTTTTGTACCTGTCATACTTTTTGCGCCGTCAGTCGAAAATTTTTTTAAGTGTTTCTTCGACTGCCAAAAAAATATCGAGACCCGTTGTTGTGTCACGTAAACATACAAAATCTAAAAGCTCCTCGGCACATGAAAAATCATTTTGTATGATTCGAGTAAAAATACTCAGTTGACTCAGTCGAATATCGGTGCTTTCATCATAACACAATGAAAAATATGTACATGATTTTAAAACATTTTGTAATTTTTTTTCTAAAGAATTACTAATGTCTGTAATTCTTGAAGATACAGTTCTTGCACTAAGAGGAATACTTGTTGCTTCGTCAAGTGTTAACGAATTTCCGAAAGCTTTTACTGCTTTAACAATACAATTTTTTACAAAATTACCTTCAATAAATGGCTTAGAAGTTTTGTGCTATAAGAAATTTTGCGCTAAAAGTAAATAAATAGCATAAGAGGCTAGTATGGATTTTTCAGAAGATTTGGAAGAAGATATTGCATTTTGTCGATACACTAATTTTAATCCTGCGATAATATTTAATTTTTCTGAATTGGAATATTTGGAATATTCGACCGAATGACGAAATTTGAAATGCCTGTCTATTACAAATTTTTTACTGTAGAAGGTTTAAAACCGCAAAGCAGACAAATTGTTTCGTTGACAATATAAGCGAAGAAATAATTAACTTCCCATAATTTATCAAATTGTTGAGCATACCTTTCCTCAGCCATTCTCACTGTTTCATTAACAGAAGAAACTATTAAATCTTTCCTATGATCGCCGCCTCGATTCACCAATATGCCCACTTTGATCACAAAAGTAAAATATATTTCACTGATGCAAAAAACTGATATTACTGATACACCAAATATCATTAATGCGACAAATGTATTGTAGAGAGACAACAAATCTAACCAACCGACAATGAACAAGTCATCGAAAAGATTGTTAGAAAACTTGACGAGAGCAAGTGCTAGGTGGACGACGGTGATACTGTTTTGTTTTTTCTCAGTCACAATTTTCTACAGACAACGGATCTCGATGTTCTTTTGGCAGTTGAAGACTCACTTAAAAAAATTACTCACTTAAAAAATTTGACGTAGATATTCGTAAATGTTTTTCGATTACGACTGACGGCGCAAAAAGTAGATGATAGGTACAAAAATAAGATTCGCGGATCAATTAAAGCAGCGAAATATTAATACTACAATTATACAATGTATAATACAATAAGAAACTTTAAGTGACAGTTAGTAAAACTATAAAAAAATTATAACAATGGAAACAACAACAATGAAAACAGTAACAATGGAAACGGTAATAAAAATAATTAATATTATTAAAGGTGGACATACATTTTTAACTCATAGAAAATTTCAATTATTTCTCGAAGAACATAATGCTGTTCATAACGAATTCCCACTCCATTGTCCAGTACGTTGGCTTAGTGCTGTAAAATGTTTGGAAACATTTTTTGCAATAAGAAAAGAGATCCTTCTTTTCTTGCAAGAAATAAATAATCAAAAATTTGCGGAATATATCTCTTTTTTGAAAAATTTAACATTTCTTTCCGAACTCGCTTTTATTACATGACTAATCAACTTTACTGACATGACTAATCAACTTACAAGGGGACCTTACGGGTCATGGGTCATCGATTTTTTTCATATTTATAGGATTTGAAGATCAGTACCCGGACTTCAATTTCGTAAAGCAGTACGATGCGCTTCTCAAAAATACTCGAGGAAATCGATTTTGAAGATTTCCGATATCTTTAAGTACAGAAAATTTTGACCTATCGTCAGAGCCGCTTGTAGCCGAGCGCACAGAGCTCTAGTTTCGTAAGCGCGGAGTCTCTCGGGAATACCGGCGTGCTAGCCAGAACGGTCTCGCCATCGGTAAGCATCGGCCGCACCGAAAATTCGCACAGCCACAACGTGCGAATCGCGAGGGTTGCTCAACCCAGTGTGAATAATATTGTAACGGACCTTTGGGCACGAAGATACAGACAATAAATCAAATTCAGAGCAAGGAAGTGTTTCTTCTGTCGACCCGCCTGATCACGAGGACCACGCCGTTGATTACAAGCGGGCGCGCGCGCCAAGGCGTACGATACATTGTTTTGGTCCTTCGAGCCGGATGGTATTCTCAAGGCCATTCGGATATCTTCGTGTCAGCCAGCGAAGCGTCCGGGCAGCCGAAATACACGGCGAGACAAGATCCTAACCTACGAGGGATCTCAGAGCTTACCAAGGGGCAAGTCTCACGCGGCAGTTACGAGCCAAGGGACGCAAGGGCCTTATCAAGTCACAAAGGCCGCGCTATTGTCCACCAAGAAAACGAGCATACCGCTATCCTAGTCGAGGCGACGAGAAGGTTCGAGAGGCGTCCAGACGCCATTTGCCGCTACATCGCCGCCACGTGACACGGACCAGCGAGCGACAAGAAGCTTCGAGAAGCATCCAGACGCCATCTTCCGCTACGCCGCCGTCACGTGATACAGCATTGCCAGCAGCGACCCATACCGCGTTTAGGATAATTCGCGTGAATTACATTCAGGTAAGGATCGTTATCGGGCGTTGTCGCCGGCCAGAAACTTTATATTGACAGGTCGTAAAATCATCGCGTCATGTCCAACGAGCAAAATATAAACGCCTTAAAGAGGCAACGCACGACGATCAAGGCATTGTGTACACGCACTAACTCGTACGTAGATTCGGTAACAAGTCTCACGCCGACGGTGAAGGCGCAGCTTAAGGAACGCAAGGCGAAGTTAGAACAGCATTGGCTAGATTATGCCATGATACAATCGCAAATAGAAGGTTTGGACGAGAGCGAGGCCGGCGATCGCGCGAGTTTCGAAGAAGCATACTACGTGTTAGCTGCTAAGATAACGGAATTACTCGACCCCCCGGTCTCCCCCTCTCAGGAGACAAGAATGTCATCACCGCTAACGACGGGTACTTTCGGAACGGCGGATACGGCTAACGTTCGCTTGCCAAAATTGAACCTCCCCAAATTTACCGGCAAATACGATGAGTGGTTCCCGTTTTTCGATAAATTCAACTCTAGTATACATTCGAACGCATCTCTAAATAACGTACAAAAATTGCAATACTTGCGTGGTTGCCTCTCCGGTGAAGCTGGCGACGTAATCAGTTCATTAGAAATTTCGGAATTAAATTACGAAGTTGCATGGCGTCTCCTGAAGGATCGTTACGACAACAAAAGAGTCATCGTGTCGAATTATGTCAGATCAATAGTCGAGCTCGCGTCGATGACTAAGGAAAACGCGGGCGAGCTACGCCAGATCGCGAATAGTGCAACGAAGCACATCCACGCCCTTCAGGCCTTGAAACGTCCGACGGCGTATTGGGACGACATATTGACATACATTGTCAGTTCCAAACTGGACCCGATCACGCGACGGGAGTGGCGTACGACTCTGACGGGTTCAAGTATTCCAACCTTTAAACAGTTATTAGATTTCATCGTTCACAAGTGCGAGGTGCTGGAGCCGACTGACGATTCAAGCACCCATACTCGTCCGAAATCAAGGCACCAGACTGCCTACCACGCTTCTGTTAAATATCAATGCAGCTATTGCAATGGCGACCATTCGATTTATCGCTGTAAGAACTTTTTAGCACTACCGGTCTCGCGCAGAAACGCCGAAATCCGTCAACGAAAGCTTTGTCTCAACTGCTTACGCTCCACCTCGCATGGTGCCAGTCAATGCACGTCGGGCGCGTGCAGGACGTGAAAGGCTAAGCATAACACACTCTTGCACGTAGCAACTAGCACGGAGTCCGGTACCCCCAGCTCCGACGAAAGGAAGGAAACAAGGACGGCAGCATCGTCGCCTGCAGTAGTAACACATGCACGCGCGTCCGGCGGCGAGCAGGTTATGCTGTCAACGGCTATTGCTTATGTCAACGATGCCGGTGGTGAAATTAGAGAAGCGCGCGTCTTGTTAGATTGCGGCTCGCAGGCGAACTTTGTCTCGAAAAAATTCATAGAGCTTCTCGGATTAAACTCACGCTCGTTAGACGTTTCCGTTTCAGGGATAAACGGAACGGTCACCAAATCTTCTCGTGTCGCCACTCTACAGTTGCGGTCGCGTTTAAATTCGTATTCGGCCACTATAGACTGCATCATCACCGATCAAATAACGGACGAGTTGCCGGCCTTCGGACTTAAGCGCGATAGTTATCGCTTGCCGCATCATTTGAGGCTTGCCGATCCTCAATTTTATAAATCAGCGGAGATCGACGTCTTGGTGGGCGCCGGAACATTCTGGGATCTGTTGTACGTGGGTCAGATTAAATCCTCGCCGGAACATCCCACGCTCCAAAAAACGCGTCTGGGGTGGATCCTAGCCGGCTGCGCGAACAGTCCCCTGGAGTCAGGACAACGTATCCGAGCGCTTCACGCGAGAATTTCTAATTCGCAATTACACAAGGAGTTAGAACGATTCTAGCAACAGGAAGATATGTTAAATACACCGGTTACTCACGCGACGGAAAAAACTTATTGCGAACGGCACTTTGTAGAAAACGTTTTTAGGACCGCCCAAGGTAGATTCGTGGTAAAATTGCCGGTCAAGGAGCAGTTGATCGACAAGTTAGGCGACTCCAAGGAGACCGCGTTGAGGCGTTTTTACAATCTCGAAAAACGATTCAAGCGGGATCCGGAACTGAAGGAGCGATACACACAGTTCATGAACGAGTACCAGAAATTAGGACATATGCGAGAAACGAACGTACCACCGGACGAAGACTCAGTATCATTTTATCTACCTCACCATTGCGTTCATAAGGGTTCGAACATCCGCGTCGTGTTTGACGCGTCATGCGCAAGTAGTTCGGGCCTTTCGTTAAACGACGTGTTATGGGTGGGGCCGGCGATTCAACAAGATCTCATATCCATTCTGATGCGCTTCCGCGCATTTGCTTACGTTTTCGTGGCCGACATTATTAAAATGTATAGGCAGATCGCGGTAGACCCGTCGCAAAGAAGTTTACAAAGAATCCTATGGAGAAACGACACCGACTCGGATGTAAAGGTTTACGAATTAACAACCGTGACCTACGGTATAGCCCCCGCATCGTATCTTGCCACAAGGTGCCTTCAGCATTTGGCAGATCAGTACGCGACGCGTTATCCGACAGGCTCAAGATGCGTTCAAGACGACTTTTATGTGGACGACATTTTGACCGGGGCGGACAGTATTGAAGAAATAAAACTAGCTCGCGATGAAGTTATAAAGATACTGCGCGCAGGATCGTTTGAGCTTAGTAAATGGGCATCTAATCTCCCGGGTTTGCTAGATAACGTAAACAAACAACGCGATAAACCTGTGATAATAAACGACCACTTACACAAGTTAGCAATGATCCAAACGACCTGGCATATCTCAGCCCTGGTCATTTTCTGGTCGGCGCGGCGCTTAATAGCCTTCCTTGCCGCGATTTACAGGATATAAACGAAAACAGACTAACACGTTGGCAGCGAATAATACAGATACAACAGCATTTTTGGCGCAGATGGAGCTCCGAATATTTACATTCTTTGCAAGAGCGTTCCAAATGGAAAACGAACAAGGGAGCTTCACTGAAGCCAGGGCGACTCGTAGTGATTAAGCAACCGGGCCTCCCACCCTTGCAATGGTTGATGGGTAAAATCCAGGAAATCCATCCGGGCGCTGATGGAATCGCACGAGTCGCGACAGTAAAAATTCACAAGGGAACACTTGTAAGACTACTATCTAAACTGGCATTGCTGCCCATAGAAGCGTAGGCTTTGCGCGTTTCATCACACGTTCCATTACGTTATATTCCACCTTAGGTTAAGTCACACTATTTACTCACAACACATCATTTGTTCTAGATTATTTACCGCTTCACAGATTTAAGTAATTTGTAGTTCATGAATTAAGTTTATATGTCACACACATTAGGATACCGAAGAATTTTGGTTCAACAAGCTTCGACGATGTACTAGAAGGTAATCATATTTACTTTTCCTTGTTTGTTGCGAAACTCTTATGTTAAGATTGAAAGCATGTCCTTTCAAGGGGGGCGGCGTTATGTTAAGTATCATTCGAGATATTTAATTTCCCTAGCGAGGTATCGACTACCATATCGACGCGGCGTCATCGTCGAGTCGCGATCGCGTGCTTCGGAAGAAATCGGCCCGCCTCGTGTTCCTTCGTGGGAATACCGGCGTGCTAGCCAGAACGGTCTCGCCATCGGTAAGCATCGGCCGCACCGAAAATTCGCACAGCCACAACGTGCGAATCGCGAAGGTTGCTCAACCCAGTGTGAATAATATTGTAACGGACCTTTGGGCACGAAGATACAGACAATAAATCAAATTCAGAGCAAGGAAGTGTTTCTTCTCTCGACCCGCCTGATCACGAGGACCACGCCGTTGATTACAAGCGGGCGCGCGCGCCAAGGCGTACGATACATAATACATAACAAAAAAACACGCAATTGAGAAACAACCCAACAGAAGCAAACCGAGGGGGGGGTTGCTTCTGTTGGGTTGTTTCTCAATTGCGTGTTTTTTTGTTCTGTATTATTTGTCTATGTTATGTGTAATTGTGTGTATGACTGGATGAAGCTTGCTCATGTATCACCTGCATGGCACAAGGGCCAGCAGGTATTTGTGTATATTGTTGCATTCTCTCACTGCTCTAGCACACACGCGCTCGCGCTCGGAAAAGAGAAAACTCTATTTCTTTCAAAAAAGGTTTATTAACTAAACGTTTACAAGAACGAGCTTGAAACACGTCCGAACGCAGAGACGCGCCAAGAACAACAACACAACAACTGATTACATTCACATGGCAACCAATTTTGTCTGTCACAGCTGACCGAGGTGATCGATATATTGATTTTCGTGACAACTGACTACAGCTGCCGTTCACAATGAGCGCGAGAACACCGCGCTCATAACAATATGTTGGGTTGTCTGTGTATGATTCAATGTTCTGCAGCTGAATGTGTGCATGTGTGTTTAGTCTGGATATTGTTGTGTATATTTATTAATGGATCGTAATCTTGATTGCCGTCCTCCAGTAAACTTCTGATGTCATCTTATATCTTTATCAACGCTCGTAGCAGTACATCTTTTCTGAATTGAATCTTCATCCGAAGATGTTGTCTGATATCGGGTTGATTTCGAAATTATTCTTTTCAGCCGCTCCATCTGCTTTTGTTTTTCTGTTTGTAAGTAAAATTACATATTAATTAAATAATCTACGTGTAACATGTAACATATAACATTAAGAAGTCTACATAGCATATGTATTTCATAATAATGTAATAACTATAAAATACCACATGCATTACAGGCATTAAGAAATGCATGTATGACTGTTAAAATACCTTTTCAGTAAACTCTAGTCTGAGAATATTATATTATTGTTATTGACTGACGTATACAATTTTATTTTGAAAAATTTGGTAATTATTTACATTAGCGATTCCTCACCGATTTTGATGACCTTTAAATATGTTGTCAAGGTCATCATTCTGAACAACTTTTCCCTATACATGTTACCGCCGCTCGGCCTTCGTTTTTGAGTTATACACAAAAAATTATTAGTAAAAAAATTAAATAAATACGATACTTACAGGTAGCTCCGATAACCTTGACCATAACATGTCGTCAAGGTCACCCTCCTGAGTGACTTTGAAAATATTTTAACCGTCGCTCGTGATTTATTTAAAAGTTTACAACAAAAAAAGTTTTATAAGTCTGATACATAATATTGGTGCTTTAGATACAGCACCGATTTCCTATCTTCGTAGCACAGAACAATGTAAAAACAAACGATTGTAGCGACTTCTACCTCAGTCTTTATGTCTTTATAATTTCACGATGCTATGCCGTTTGTAAATATAGTCACTGATAACATTAATCTTCATTATTATTAATAGAAATTGGAAAAATTTCGGCCATTATGTCAAAAAATGCAACTATTCTTGTATTAAAGTCATATTGTCGTCGAAACAAAAATTCGGCTGTATAACCAACATAATGTATTTCTCGAGTTCCATATCGCGGAACATTGGCTCTAGTTTTACGCCAACAACGTTCAATATTTTGAGTATGTGCCCCACTATCTGGATCAATAAAATTTATTTTATGGTTCACAGTTAAGTGTTTAAATCCTTCTTCATTTAAGCAATTATAAGATTTTCATTGATCCGATATAATTGTAGAACCTGGTTTAATCCACTAATGAATTACTTGCAGCAACGTTTTAGATGATCTATCCGAAACTGGCTTAATAAATAAACGTTTGGATACACGTTCAATTCCACCAAAAATCCATTGTTCAGTAATAAGTCGTCCTTTATTATACTTGCGTTTTCCGATTTTTGCTTCATCAATTTCTACATTTATATTATCTCCTCCAATTTGAACCGAATTCTTCTCTATCCACAAAACACATAACACTCTCGACAAAAGCTTGCCCAATCAACAGCTGTTTTCGATGAAATATTCAATTCATTTTCTAAGAAAGCTTGTCGCGGTGATCGAAGCATTAAGTGATAACCAATAAAGCGGCAAACGTTTTGAATAGGAAGGCGTGATTGTTCGAACCAAGAATTTTTATATGCACTTATTTTTAAATTACACTGCATTTTAACACGTTTCTTATTCCGATTTTTAATATAAGAGGTAACATGACACGAAAATATTAAGTTCTGCCGATCAAATTTCATTTCCTTTTCACATTTTATACAATTAATAGAACCATGAATCACTTTTCGTTCAATAAAAAAATCAATTAATTTATCATAACTATAACAAATATCCAAAAATTCATATAATTTCATATTACTTTATAATATAAAACCACGTTAAAATATGTAATTTGTTACATAGAACAACACTAAGCTTCGCTCATGTATACAACTACTGGCATGAATGGTATCCAGCGACAACTTCAGCATTATACGCATATAATAGAAATTATATATTACGTACTTCATGTCAGCAGAGAACGCGTGAGCGGGGGAGGGGCTCCGCCCCTCCCCCTGCACCCCCTCCCCATAATTTTTTCTAACCTAACCCACACATTTTAAAGTCGATATTTGGTTAATGCAAGAATATTAGAAACGAACAGCGTGAAAGGTCGCAAACCTATGTGGTACTGTACAAGTGTGGATGTCGTTTACTTTACGTTTTATAAATATGATACATGATATCAGTGTCTTATGTAAAGTAAACGACATCCACGCTTGTATAATACCACATAGGTTTGCGACTTTCCACGCTGTTCGTTTCCAATATTTTTGCATTAATCAAATATCGACTTAAAAATGTGTGGGTTAGGTTAAAAAAAATTACGGGGAGGGGGTGCAGGCGGAGGGGCGGAGCGTTTTCTGCTGTACCACATCATTTTTCAACTATTCACACAAAACAAGATCCTCACAAATACATGCACATATTATCGCACCGGCAGGAATGGTGTAACTTTTTGGTGTAACTTTTTTTGTTGTGAACTTTTAAATAAATCACGAGCAACGGCTAAAATCTTTTCAAGGTCACTCAGGAGGGTGACCTTGATGATGTGTTATGGTCAAGGTTATCTGAGCTACCTGTAAGTATCGCATTAATTAAATATTTTTATTAATAATTTTTTATGTATAACTCAAAAACGAAGGCCAAGCGGCGGTAACATGTATAGGGAAAAGTTGTCAGAATGATGAGCTTGGCAACATATTTGAAGATCATCAAAATCGGTGAGGAATCGGTGAGAAAAAATAATTACCAAAAATTTAGATGTTATAGATTGATTTAAATTTAAAACATAACTAATTTTACTATATAACATATTGTTATACATTTTTATATGTACACAGAAAAAAAGATTTCTTTTGATTTAATAAACAGTTTTGTTCCAAAGAATATATTTCTTTGATTTTAATAAATTTTATACATATTTCTTTAGATTTAATAAAATTTATTAAAACCAAAGAAATATAAGTAGTTGTACTAGGCCGGTTCTAACTCAAACAATAGAATGGGGGGAGGGGGAGGGGGAGGGGGGAAGGTAATTACCTGTCAAATAAATTTCAAATTTCTTTTGTTCTTATTGTTCTTTATAACAATTGACCATGTCATAAATTTTCTTTTGTTTATTGTTTCTTTTTAACAAATTACCTTGTCATAAATTTTAAACTTTCTTTTTTCTTTTGTTTATTGTTTCTGTAACAAATTATCCTGTCATAAATTCCAAAATTCCTTTTGTTTATTATTTCCTTTTAACAAATTACCCTGTCATAAATTTTAAACTTTCTTTTTTTTTGTTTATTGTTTCTTTTTAACAAATTACCCTATCATAAATTTTAAACTTTCTTTTTTCTTTTGTTTTTATAACAAATTATCCTGTCATAAATTTCGAATTTTCTTTGTTTATTGTTTCTTTCTAACAAATGAGAAACTTGTCTCAACATGTTTTCGAAAGTCCTTTGTGCTCACCACCACCGCCGCTCAGGTAAAGAGACTTTATTATTATTTCATATATATAATGTAATTTTTATTTGATTATTTATAATTTGAGTTAGATTACATATGCATATGTATTCTAATTTAAATTATAAATAATTAAATAATAAAAATTATATTACGTATATTCCACCCTAGTTAGTTTGCTCTCTCTTTCTCTCTTCCCTACTATGGAACTGTGTCCGACCGTTTATGCGCGCAATCGGGCCTCACTCCCCACTACACTAATCGTATAAGCAGCGCCCTTATCTTGGCTGCCAGCGAGCGCCGATATCAGGCTGCTAAATTTTATAAACATAAAATATTTAAATAAATAAAAATAAAATAAAATAAAATAACATGCGGATACTGTAGTCTGCGTTTAATATTATACCTGAAAAATTTCTTTGATACAATTGAACCTATAGTAACATGATAAATCTTAGCTTTCTCTTTTTTGAAATTCTTTTCAAAGATCATGTGACTTACAAATAGCATAAGTATATATAGGTGAGACTCTTAGAGCATCCCTTAGACGTTTTCAAGTGCGATTAGTAAAAGATATAGTTTTTCCGAAAAAATGACTGATATGGAAATCGAAGTTATCAACATCGCTGATGATGATTACATCGAAATTATCGACATCGCGGACGATGATAATGAAGTCGAAATTATTGAAATTGAAGATGTACATAATGTACATTGTGTAAATAACGTAAATATAGATGTAAATAATGATGAAAATATAAATATAAATATGGATGTAAATATGGACAAACACATGAATCATCAAAGAGCCGCCGATAATTTCATGCATTTGGATGAAGAAAATGCAATGGACATCATCGATGATTTTGATGAAAATGTGCCGGATCTCCACCTTGAGGAGGAACAAGAGGATAACGAGAGCGTGCTGTCCGAAGACAGTCAGTATTTAAATGACTGTAGTGAGGAGTTCCTGGAAACGCGTGAAAAAGATGTTTCAATTGCACAACTAGGAGCGTTAAACGCACAAACGAAACATTGTGCTATTTATTGTTTTTATAAAACCGAGCAGACATACGGTACAGGCACATACACGGCTTGTGCTGAATGTATGATTGGAGTGGCGTATATGGACGCAGACAAAATGTTTGCCGTTCGTCAACACGTAACAAATACAGTTTCTGCAATTAGCGGCAAGTATTGCTCTAATTGCAGAAAACCAGTGTATATTATAATTCCATGCAATTTATGTCCGGTCTGCACACATTAAAAAAAAAAATAAATAAATAAATAAAACTAAGAAAAAAAATTAAAAATAAAATAAAGTTTAAAAAAAACATACATTTCTTAACAATAGTCACCATTTCCACCACTACTACCACTATTATTGGAGGGGCGCACCGTATAAGAAGAAGAGCTTCAATCTCAGTCAACCATTACAAAAGTTTAATCATCCTCACTACAGTCGCATATTACCGGACGGATAACAAAGGATAACGTTGGCTGCTTGAGTTGATCGGTGGAAGATTTTTGAAAAAACGTACAAGATGAACTACTACATTCCAATCCAGGAAAATGGAGCTCATGATAAACCGTAAGTATTTATAATTTTTAAATTCATAATATTTATTTTCTATATTAAAAAAAATTTTTTTTTCTATAACTCGCTTTATTCTTTTTTACAGAAAATCACAGCCGCGCCATACTCCACGCATCCTAGGGAGGAGGTTTGCTTTGACCACTACAGGGTACAAGTACTTGGAAATGGGGATCAGCGTGGGGTCTGAGCTTTTTGTGGAGATGATTCTTGGCGACAACAAGGGAAATCAGCTAATTTTGCTATATATAACATGGCAAAAATTTATCGAGAGACGTGTGGATATTGAAGAACTCGTACGAGCAACTATATCATCTTCGAAACTTTTTATTTGTGATTTAGTAATGGAAATTGTAAACGTACACGATAAAGGTATCGTAAAATTAACACTGTGTAATACCTGTATATATATGAAACCATCAACTGTACAATTTTTACTTAATCTCGAACACTGCGCTGAATCTGTATATAATCAATTATATCAAAATACTTATAGTGTAAGCAATAAATATAAGAAGTTTATTACTATTTTGCGTCAAAATTATGTTACTAATAAGTATGATGCTATAAAAATGCTGAATGAAAATTACGATAAAACTTGTATCATAGAATGCGAACTAGTGACTTATGCATCCGACAATATTGTATATGATACTTTACATAATTAATAAATATGTTTTTGTATAAATGTTAAAAATTATTTAAGAATTATTCCTATCTCCTACCAATTATTCTAATATATAAAATTAATTTAATTTGTTAAATGTAGTTTTTATTAAAGGGAGAAAAAAAGAAAGGGAAATATGATGAGAAAAATAAAGTAAAGTAAAAGATTATATATATTTTATTTTTTATTTTTTATTATTAAACCACCAATTATACAGTTTAAATACATTCTGTAAAGCGCAATTGTTCACATGATTCCGACAAAGTAAAGTATGCGTAACATCCATTTTATTTAGAGGTTTTATATCTTCGTAATGCACCTCGATATTTTCGACATTCGTCCTCGTCCAGAAGCAAGTCCAACAACCATTCTCGTTTCTCACATCCCTTAACCTATATGACGGGTGTTGTTTCATTCCTCATTAGCGCTGCTGTAATCAAGTTTTTAGCCATTCTGTACGGAATCATACCACCCTCCCATGATATTCCTTGATGATGCGTAAGCAACCACGATGCCAAGCGCTTGTCAGCGTTGCTAAGTTGATGCCACGACATGGGATGTTGAAAAATGTAATGTGAGAGTTTGACGCTATTTTTGAGAGAGGCAAATTCCTTCACGACAAAGCTTCCTCTGACGATGAAGCCTTGCAGATTCACAAACGTTGGTACAGACATGACTGTTATCGTTGAGAAGACTGATCCACATCAATGCGCTATACATTCTTATATCGTCTTAAATGTATTTTTCCGGAGAAAAGTGTGGTGGTGTCGTCGTCGTCATCTTAGGTAATTTTACGTACAACGTTGGTCAACGGATTGTACTGAACTATGCGATCGTGTATGATGAGACAGTACGCGGTGGTGCTCGCAGGTACGTTCTCTTTACAGTCAAATTCTATACGCACATCTACAGTTGCGCTCTTAATCGATTTGTTTTGTCGAGAACAATCGATAATCACAAATGGACCTTTTTGTCGAAAATTCGCGACAGATAGATTCGGCTCAAGATTATCATACCCATAATAGTCTTTACAGAAACGTGTGTACATATCGTACAGAATTGACCATCTGTTTTTATCGAAATCCAGATTCATATCGTCATACGGATAACATTCCGAGTTCAGATACAGTTTTACATTTGTCAGTTTGCAATCATTGAATCGACTCGCGTCCTCAAGCATGACGTTCTTCCGACCAGCCTGCAGAGCGAAGACGACGTAACGCGGCTTCTCGAGCTGAGTAGCGGTCTTGATAGCCCATGTATGTTTGGTTGTGCGTTGCAATAATGGAAACTCATACAGATCCCATGAGCGAAAAGCCATGCTGAGGTATCGCCCGCTTTCCAGAGCACGCAACATCGACAGTTTATTTCTCTCATTCAACAGCACATGCGGCAATCGCCATTGTACTTTGAATAATTCAATTTCTGGTTCCTGCGCTGGATCGCCGACTAGACAATTATTATCGTTGCGTGCGCGTATCAAGATCAACTCGTGACGAGCGTTAATCATCACGCGTTTGTAATCTTCGCAAAATCCCAGTAGCATGTTAAGTGGCACACAAAAATTAAAGTATCCATTTACATGATACCACGGATCCCAACCAGCGTTATTTGCAATTTTGGTTCTGTTAGTTGACATGGTTATATAATTCTTGAGCGTGCTGGTTATTCCAACGTTTCTGTTACGATCAATCTCTACACCATCAAGTTCATATCGAATCTCATCAAACATAAATGCAATACAATTATTCCCCAATGTCACACTAGATCCCGTAACTGTTTTTTTTATCGTAACTTTTCCCTCGATGTATAGAAAACTTTTAGACGGTAACGTGTATAAATCCTGATGTTGTATAGGTATTCTTATCTCATCACTGTGATCAAACGTTGTATTGGCAAACGGATTGTACGTGTGAGTCTCGATCTTAATGATGCGATCATCGAAGATCGGCTCATTCTCGATGTTTAAAATGTCCGTCATTGTCGTACTGCAAATCCTAAAGATTGAAAAAATGCAACGTTCGACGCGGTAAGTTTCTTTTTCTCAGTGCAAACTTCTTTTCTTGACGATTGAAATTTACTACTAAATATCGGTTTTGTAAATGATGCGTTATCTTTTACGTGCCCGTTCAATACGAGCATCTCACGCTGCGTTTACACAAGCGGTATCGTCGTAGTCATCGTATGTGCAATCTGACGGTGATTTCTTCTCCTCGAAAATTAAGCAATCGTCCGTGCTGATCGACGATGCGTATCGTCAAATCCGAAATGCTCCGTGCGGTGATCGCAGGATAAATGATCTGCCTCGGTGTTCCGAGATCTTATATCCTGGTGCCACGTTCGGAGAAAATTCGTGTATCGTATGCACGCGCTTGTCGTTACTGTATGCGCTTGAGGTCACGTTACATTCTATGCGGATAATGTTTACGTTGATAATGTTAATTAATAAATCTGATTTGTACCATTTTCGCGGCTTTAATATACGATCTGAAGAAAATCCTAGCAACGATCCAATATTGTTGGGCTTGCTAAAATTTATTTTATAGGCGCATATTATCTCGCTCTTCATCGTATTGTTATTCGCGCGAAGTACTATCGGGAAATCCTTATCACCGCTATCTTTATCGACATCGTTGTCTTCAATTGGGATGTCATCATGCGATATGTGTGTAACGCTACCATCGTCTTGTTTTTCATTATCATTGTTAACTGCATATTCCAGACGTTTCAGCATTTTGTGTTTCAAAAACACGTTTATGGCTTGCAGTTCGTACGATCCCTCGGGAATCTTAATTTCCACATCTTCATCAAAGTAAAACTTATTATTTGAAGCATTTACATTCGGAATCGTGTTGTAAGTCTCAAAGTTCATTAGACCGAGCTCGTAATTGTCATCGCTCAAATCTATAATTGGAAAGTACGTTGTAGTGAGGACGCAGTCCTTCCCAGTTAGCGTAAGTACCAACGACATGATTGAAAAGCCGTCCAACGAATACTGAGTTAATTCGCATGCTGTCGAACTTTAAATTCATACGCATCGACCGTTCGGAGAAACTGTAAACACAATTGCCCACAAATGCTCTGATTGTAGGTTTGATAGGACGTTCAATTGTACTCTATCTTTGTTACACCGTCTCCGAAATATCGTACAAGTTCTTTAGGTGGCCGAAGATTACCAAAACTATCGAAATATATCACGTGATTGTCTTTCTTTGCATACGCTACCCAATGAGTACCGGGACCCGTCACATCATCCAGGTTTACGATACCGCTCTCATTTTGTCGTGGACCGCTTATCAGTAATGCGTTACGCATGAAAACTCTTTAAAGTATGGAATACGCATACAAATAGCCAGTTGCTGTAGTTGCACATTTGTCATTGTACCCGCAGGCATTTTTAACGTTTTTTCGACGTTTTTTTTTCCTTTCGCTGTTACACCTTTTCCGTATTTGTATGGAGCGAGGTACAGTCCCTTTCCACCTGTGTATGGACCAAGATATACACCACGACCTTTCCTCATGTGATTATGACGTTGTAACTCCTCGAGCTGACTTCGCGCGACTTTACTATCATTCACTGCTTTTGCCACGCTAGCCGCTCCACCGATCATGGATCCGAGTGCGCCCAATAACGATAGAATCGGTAACATACCGCCTCGTTTTGCTGTTGGAAGTACTCGTTTCTTTTTCGTTGTCTTTTTCTTCATCGTCGTCTTCTTCATGCCCATGCCAATCTTTGTTTTAGCTTTCATAGCTGCCCAAACGGCAGCAGCAGCAGCTTTCTCTTTTAGAGCTGAATCTTTTGCGATTACACGTCCTAACGCTTTCGTGGCGAGTACCTTGTCCGCCGCGTGTCGTTTAGCGAGATTGTTGTTTTGAAAATAAGCAATATCGTGTTCGCGACACGCTGCGTCTAATGGATTTACACCCTGATCGCCTTTGGCTAATCGTTTTTTCAAGTGTGTTCCCGGATATCCACAAAACTGATATCCAGGGATATGTAGCTCGAAAGAAAGCACGTTTATCAAGCGATTTAACAAACCACAACCCGATGGCATTCGCTACAATTCTTTATCAACGGTGCGGGACCGTTGAAATCAGGAATATCAGAGAGATGTGATAACAGCGCGAAAATCTTTGCTACTGAACGATTCGCGGTTTTGCGCGCATCTAAATAGATGTTCGGTCCTACCTTTTTACTTAGTAGAAAATGAGGTTCATACGACAACCGTTGGCGATACGCGTTACAAATTACGACGACAAATTGTCACTGATGGGTGATAGTGATGAGAAGCGTAAGCATGGTGAAATGCTGCCAAGTACTATACGTGCGATTATTTGCGGACCCTCGAATTGTGGTAAAACCAACGTCATCATACGCTTGTTGGAAAGTCCGCACGGCGTACGTTTCGAGAACGTGTACGTGTACTCGAAATCGTTGCAACAGCCAAAATATCGATACTTGGAGAATTTGTTAACATCAATCAATGAAATCGGTTACTTTACATTCTCTAATAACAGTGACGTTATTCCTCCGAGCGAGGCGCGTTCAAACTCAATCTTCATCGTTCATGACGTGGCGTGTGATAAGCAAGATACGATAAGAGAATACTTTTCAATGGGTAGACACTTAAACGTCGATAGTTTTTATCTCTGTCAGACGTATGCTAGAATACCTAAACATCTTATACGTGACAACGCGAACCTACTGATCCTGTTCAAGCAGGATTATACCAACTTGAAGCATGTATACAACGATCACGTGAATACCGATATGACGTACGATGATTTTTGTACATTGTGTCGCGATTGTTGGCAGCGTGATTATGGATTTCTAGTGATAGACAAGGACAGTGAGCTTGCTAATGGACGATATAGAAGAGAATTTAACGAGTTTGCGATACCACGGAACGGTTAGTCGTTATCGATACGTCAACGTTAAACATACGTCAACATGGCTGAAAACAAAGACATACGCGAGCGTGAAAAAATCGCAAGGGAGATTGAGAAAACGAGTGAATCAATCCGAAAAAAACATCGCGCCTTGAAGACCGGTAGGATCGAAGAGGATATTGTGACCAAGAGACACTTTGAACCTCTCATTGAACCGCTGCAAAAGATTGTTGACAATTCTAGTACACACGCAATAAAAGAGGAGCCTCGTGACGATGATGTTGAAACGTCGTGTGTTCAGAAGGATACGACAAAGAGTAAGATAAAGAGGAAACGGAAAAACACTTCGATGGATCACACCTTAAACGAATCGTACAAACTTATGCAGTATACATTAAACGACGCGGTAGATTTGCCATCGATACAGGATGAGCATCATCAGCATACGTTAAATGATGCAATGGATTCACCAGCGATGGATTCACCAGCGATAGCGTCCACGCCGCGTATGGTAGTTGTACAACCCAAGTCGCTCGAGAACGAAGATGTTTTTGAAACGACAGACGATTCGTTTGCAGCAATCGTTCGAAATCGTTTGCAAACATCAGAGGGTCGAAAAGCGTTGTCGCAACACTTTGGTCCGCTAGGTCAAGAGTACATCGGAGATTTCCTCAGCGGTCATGGTGAAAAAGAAAAAATTATAGATATCGTTTACGGTGTTTATCTGGGCAAGGATGGAATGATGCTTGGTAGTAAAAAGTTTGACGTGGACAGCGAAGATAACATAATTGTCGACGGTATGCGATACGTTGGCACACCGGGTCTTTATGAACTGATCTTTTAAAGATATCCCGATGATTCCCTCTACACGGAAAACGATAAACGAAAGTATAAAAACATATTGTTGGTTACAAACGCACATAAACGAAATCATGTTTCACACGGTCGATTATTAAGCAACAAGGGATATAAGTATAAATATATAATTGCACCGTTATTAAATGATAAATTTACGATTGGAAAAGGATTACCTAACGTTGCGACATTAAATGATAACGCGATTGATTACGTGCACTCGGATGATCCCAACGAGCTAGTGGATCGCTTACGTTTGCTTGAAGCTTCGCGTCAAGCTGGTCACAATGCACATGATAATGAGATGTTGTCAATAATTAAGGAACTTCGCGAGGCTGGCCTTATTATAAATTAACGTGAAAGAACGTGAAACAAACGTGAAAGAACGTGAAAGAACGTGAAACCAACGTGAAAGAACGTGGAACGAACGTGAAACGAACGTGAAAGAACGTGAAAGAACGTGAAAGAACGTGAAAGAACGTGAAACAAACGTGAAAGAACGTGAAACAAACGTGAAAGAACGTGAAACCAACGTAAAAGAACGTGAAAGAACGTGAAACGAACGTAAAAGAACGTAAAACGAACGTGAAACGAACGTAAAAGAACGTAAACGAACGCGGAAGAACGTGAAACGAACGTGAAAGAACGTGAAAGAACGCGAAAGTATGTGAAACTAACGTGAAACGAACGTAAAAGAACGTAAACGAATGTGAAAGAACGTGAAAAAACGTAAAAGAACGTAAAAGAATGAAATAAATCATAGTGTAATTTCATCGCACGCGTTATTACTTGATCGATAGTTTGCGAAACATGAAATCATTGAAATTCAATAGACGCGTTAGTTCGGAAAGACTGCGACTCGTCGAGGAACTGCACGCTCCAGCAAGAAGAAATTTTCCACGAATACGTGTTATAGTTTGAGGATACGACGACTTGTGGCAAGCTGATATCGTTGAGATGCATCCGTATTCGCGTTTCAACAAAGGCTATCACTACATACTCACTGTCATCGATGTGCTGAGCAAGTATGCGTTGGTTGTACCACTCATGAGCAAGGGTGGAAGCGAGACGGCTAACGCTATCGCCAAGATAATCGCCGAGAGAGCAGTAGACATCCGAAAAACTTGCAAACCGATATGGGGAAGGAGTTTTACAACGCTGATGTACAGAAACTCTTGAAAAAACATGATATCAATCATTCTACGTACTCTGTAATGAAAGCGTCGGTCGTTGAGCGATTCAATCGCACGCTGAAAAACGACATGTGGAAACAGTTTACGTTCAACGGCAATTACAAATGGATTGATATGTTACCGCGTCTCGTGTCTACTTACAATACCCGAAAGCATCGAACAATTGGCATGCGACCCGTTGACGTAACGCCCGCGGTAGCTGAAAGACTCTTGGCTACAGTATACAACGCTATAAAGATTGCCGGTCCGGCGAAATTTAAAGTTGGTGACTCTGTACGCGTAAGCAAGTACAAAACTGTCTTTGAAAAGGGTTATACACCAAATTGGACGACTGAGGTGTTTAAAATCATTAAAGTCCAGCATACCAATCCCGTAACCTATCTACTCGAGGATTATCGCGGAAAATCTGTATCTGGAGCGTTCTACGAGTACGAGTACGAATTACATCGCACGACTCATCCGGATGTATTTCTTGTGGAAAAAATATTACGCAGGAAGGGTGACGAGGTCTGCGTAAAGTGGTTGGGATTCGATGGATCACACAATTCATGGATACACAAAGACAATATCATTTGATCCATACAGAAAAATAAACGTTTATTTATTATAAACATACAAAAGTACATTGTATAAAATATACAAATAAATTTTTATGATATATAACAAAGAGTATCTTTATTATCCCTTTTTCTTTATCCTTAATATATATATATATATATTATATATATATTAAGGATATATATTTCATATTTCACATGTATTTTTATATATCTAAAACTCGTACGAAAAAAAAAGATTTTTTTACCTATTATATATATACAGGGTGTTTGGTAAAGATTTATGCAATTTTTATAAGCAGGTAGAGCGCATTAAGCTGAACATAAAATCCTCATCGTTTTTCCATTTTCACAATAGTTAACGAGTTATAGACTTGTAAAATTTTCTGTATTAGCCCGGCCTACCGGCAAATGCAAGCACGCCGAGCGCCCGACCGCGGCGGCCGCCCCTCCCTAGCGCTTGAACCTTGAGATTGCTAGGCGCGCGGAGGGAGTTATTACAACAAGCGGCAATGGCTACGCACAATGTGTACGTGTACATACATGTGTACAAAAAAATATCAGTTCTAATGCTTAAAGAAGCAATTACTAAATTTATTTTTTTTTAATAAATAATGATTATTTTTAATAAAAAATTTTTTTTGGTGATAGTCTTAAATGTCGTAAATTGTCATAAATTTTAAAAGAAGCTATTATCATGTGCTCAAAAACAAATTTATCCTTCTTTAAACAACATTAGAAAATTTTATCGATTAAAATGGAAATAACAACCAAATAAAATGTTTCAACTTTATATTCTTAATTTGTTTCAACTTTATATTCTTAATTAAAAATTAAATAACGAGGATATTTATATTTTTAATAAAATTAATCCTTGTGATAGACTTATAATACACGGAAAAAACTTTGTGGTAAAAATTACTATGGTAAGTAGTAAACGCGTGCTAAGGAGGAATTATGAAAATTTTTATTATGTTCTTCATCAAATTACGATAATATTTACACTACTTATATGATATAATTCTCTGAAATTTTTTCTTACAGTTCGTGGTTACTATCATAAATAATAAATCATACATAATTTTACTATAAAATTTTCTCCGTGTAGATTTACAAATATATGAATTTATTAAATGTTTGAAAACTTATAAACAATATTTATTTCATTCAAAAAAATTTTAGTATGTAATGTGTGTGTATTTGGTGTGTGTGTGTGTGTGTGTGTGTGTGTGTGTGTGTGTGTGTGTGTGATACATACACGAAAATGTTAAACATTATTTGTTTTGTGTAAAGTGAGGTGTTTATTATCAATATAATATTCTTTTCAACCATTAAAAATAAGATAATTATTAAAAAAGAATAAAATTAAAAATGAATAATTGATTTTCTTGAAACTAGAATCATATTTTTCTACGTGTGCGTGTATTGTATAGTAATCAGCATGAATAATAATAGTGATATAAAATCGCGAACTAAGGAATGATTATTCATTTTCCTGTCACAAAGTGATTATTCTTTTCTCGCGTATGTATGTACATACACCACACACACACACACACACGCACACGCACACACACAAACACACGCACACGCACACCAAATACACACACATTACATACTAAAATTTTTTTGAATGAAATAAATATTGTTTATAAGTTTTCAAACATTTAATAAATTCATATATTCGTAAATCTACACGGAGAAAATTTTATAGTAAAATTATGTATGATTTATTATTTATGATAGTAACCACGAACTGTAAGAAGAAATTTCAGAGAATTATATCATATAAGTAGTGTAAATATTATCGTAATTTGATGAAGAACATAATAAAAATTTTCATAATTCCTCCTTAGCACGCGTTTACTACTTACCATAGTAATTTTTACCACAAAGTTTTTTCCGTGTATTATAAGTCTATCACAAGGATTAATTTTATTAAAAATATAAATATCCTTGTTATTTAATTTTTAATTAAGAATATAAAGTTGAAACAAATTAAGAATATAAAGTTGAAACATTTTATTTGGTTGTTATTTCCATTTTAATCGATAAAATTTTCTAATGTTGTTTAAAGAAGGATAAATTTGTTTTTGAGCACATGATAATAGCTTCTTTTAAAATTTATGACAATTTACGACATTTAAGACTATCACCAAAAAAAATTTTTTATTAAAAATAATCATTATTTATTAAAAAAAAATAAATTTAGTAATTGCTTCTTTAAGCATTAGAACTGATATTTTTTTGTACATATGTATGTACACGTACACATTGTGCGTAGCCATTGCCGCTTGTTGTAACAACTCCCTCCGCGCGCCGAGCAATCTCAAGGTTCAAGCGCTAGGGAGGGGCGGCCGCCGCCGCGGTCGGGCGCTCGGCGTGCTTGCATTTGCCCGTAGGCCGGGCTAATACAGAAAATTTTACAAGTCTATAACTCGTTAACTATTGTGAAAATGGAAAAACGATGAGGATTTTATGTTCAGCTTAATGCGCTCTACCTGCTTATAAAAATTGCATAAATCTTTACCAAACACCCTGTATATATATATATATATATATATAATAGGTAAAAAAATCTTTTTTTTTCGTACGAGTTTTAGATATATAAAAATACATGTGAAATATGAAATACAAAGACGTAGAAATATAAAATACATTAAATATGTGTAAAATGTATAATATATACAGTACAAAATGTAAAACTATAAAAATATATGTAAAATGTAAAATACATGATATAAAACATACAAATATAAAATACGTATTTAATACAATATATTACAAAGGTATTCGCCAATGGCAATGTCTCAATCAAATCCGGCACGAGATATCGTTTGTCATCGTATGGGCTCAGGGCGATTTTTTTTTCAGATATCGTGTATACTTCATGTAACTTTGATCGTATACACGATTGGCGACGTGTCATTTCGATTTCTTCACGAAGACAGCGTGTATAATCATCGAATGTTATAGTTCGCGCGACGACGCTGCTCTTGACACATTTAGCCTTTTTGGTGTCTTTCTTCCCATCCACCCTCATTGCATACATTTTCGCTCTGAGTCCAACAAACTCGGTCATTATCGCACCGTTGTTCTCATCCTTCATCAGACCCGGCATTTTTTTATTTTCAAGAGGCATACCGTACGCATTGCCGATCGGATAATCGCTGGTGTCGAATCTTACAATATCGCGTTTCATATTTTCATCAATATTCTCGCACTAGACATGGTATATGAGACTGTCGGTGTACATTACTTTGCATTTATCGCGCTACAGTGGTAGCATGTACTCGTGGTGAAATTCATACAAACAGATTTTGGAAATGTCGAGTATACACATTCCTACGTAGATCGGCTTGTTGAATTTCACCTCGAGATTACGCAGTTCGATAGCGATTAGGTTCTCCGAAAATACGCTTTTACTATGAAAATTAGGTTTTGCGATCATTGCCTCCGCGCCGTACCGTCCGTCCCATTTCGTTAACAGTTTTACGTCAACGTGATTGCGCACATTCTCCATAGTTTTCCCCAATACCGCATTATTCATAAGTTTATATAAATTTTTTTCGAAATCATTTTTTGCAAGGGTTCGGAATTGTGTGTTTAATTTTATATACTTGCGGAGCCATGGAGATTGTGCGAATTTTAACACGCGGTGTATTTGTGTTACGTCGAGACCATGACGCATGCATTGTTGCAAGTTGCGATAATGAATGATGTAACGCTTCTTATCGCAAATAGTTGCAAGCAATTTCTCTTCTCGCGTACCGGGCGGCTTGTCGCGCGTCGGACAGAACGGTAGATCGGCGTGCGCGTCGTGAAGATTTTGAGGATACTCGAGATCAACCTCGAGAATGTAACCAGTGGATGAATCCGGAGCGATTGCGTTCACGTTAAAATTTAAGATATCTTCAACCCATTGAAATTTAGCGTAAGGCAAAGGTTGGCACATTGCCCATCCGTATAAATTATTGACGTCGAAGTACATCAGATACGACGACGGTTTAGATGAGTCGTACGACTGCATGTACTTATTATTCGCTTGCGCATATCTACCTGAACATTGACTTAAACCTCCACGTATACCGCGCTCAATGAACAATATCATTTCAATGTCTGTGAGTAGTTCAAATGTAATTTTAGTATATTTTAGCATAGCGTCCCACGTATATCCGAGGAGTGTATAATAATGTGCAGGATCGAGACCATAACTTTGAATACATGTGTCACGAAAATTTTCAAAAATGTCAGCTAATAACAAAACATCTGTTTTTAAATATAAATCACTGTATTCACCTAGCGTTTGAATAGAGAATCGCTTCCAGACATTCTCAGCATGCGCATAATCGCTCTCGGACACCGTATCACTGGTCAGGTTACTGTAAAATGATTCGCGCGGCGGTAAACACGTGTCCTGCAACTTGTCCGCGCAATTCACATATTCATAAGGAAATACACCCTTCCGCGTTAATAAACTAAATTCTTCACTAGATAAATTTGAAAATTCTGAACGTACAATTTTTAATTTATCGGTATTGAGATATGACGCTAATTTATCAAGACTAGTGTTAACAAATCTGAATGAATCTATGAATCTTAACTGGACATGTTTTTGTGAATCTTCTTCGGTGGTATCTTTAACGGTTTTGGTAAAAGAAATGTACTTTTCTTTTGTGATTGGTAGTAAACTAACTTCACCTTCAAACGCGGTTGCTATTTCCTTTATTATGAAATGTGAATCGTAACCTGATAAATTGTGGAAAACTATTGGAATGTAATATGAATTTTTATAATTCAAGTTGCAATTTGAATGTGCAGGACCACAATATTTACCGGTTAAATGGCAATGATCGCGCACTCGCGTATCATCCGGCTCGAACAAATTATTACAAATATGACAACGTGTCGCGTTACGGTATACCTCCCACTGTTCTTTTGACAATGGAATCATGGGAACATTAGCGGATAAACGCATCTTAACATTATGTAACAATTCTTCTAGCTGTTTTGTAAACCACGTGACGCAATCAGGATCGCGACGAAATCTATACACGGATAACGTATCGTCAAATGAGCATTGCATGTAGTATCCAATGCTAAATACCTGATGGTGTTGGTATTTGTATGATGTTGATTCTTGCTCCATGTTAGATTGCGTCTTCTGCAGCACACACTCCAAATCGGCATATACGATGAAGGGTAGCCGCTCCTTGTGTTTGGGGTTATGGAATTTTAACCACTTGTCTTTTTCACTCGGTAAAAGTATTGCGCAGTCGTTCATCTGATTACAGTCCGCTGTGTGTGATTCTAACTTTTCCTCAGAACTAAAGTAATGTAGGCATCTGTGAATAATAAAAGAAAAAAAAACTTAATTTACTATTATTTTATAAAAAAAATATTTATAAACACATTTATAAGAGAATTATTATTTACCGATCACAAATGTACTTTTTGTGTTCCTTTTTACTCAATTGTGATCCCACGAGCCGGGAGAGATTTTTTATCCACGTGAAGTGTCCCACGTTGCCCTCGTCTTGCATGTACAATAAGTTTACGTGTTTGTCCTTCTTGTCATCGGAAAGTCGCAGGGGGATAAATCTTTCCTCTTCGATGCCGTACACATTAATGGAAATGTTGTTATTGAGTCGCTCGAATTTTTTAATGTCTTTTAGCGCGACTGGAAAATCAATATCTCCAAAATTTAAAATTGCTGAATAATGCGGGTACGACGACACTCTATCACTATTTCTGTCTGCAGGATGTAGAGCGTTGTGCGGGAGACAATAGACAAACATGGTAGTGTAAAAGTGAACACCGCGTTCAATGGCGAATTTATAGCGGGGAATAAACGTGCTAATAAGAGTATTACCACGAGAAACAGCGATCTTTTTAGAACATCGGACTTGGATGAGTGGTACAAGCGATACGTCATCGAGCCTACGTTAGCGTTGCTCGATGAATTTCAAGAACGTGATAGTGGGTAGGCGTTATCACGTATACTAAATTTAACTATTAATATAAATAAGTATAATCCTATGCGTGCGGGATGCACTCGCTCTAGCACAATGTCTTTAGCATCTTCTAGAAAATGACGAAGCTCAATGTGACGCACGTTAATCACTGCACCGGTTAAGATACGGCTCTCGAATGCAGTATCTATTTCACGCCACTCAAGTCTTGCGTTATTAGTATCGTCACTAATGCTCGCGTAGTTACCACCAACGTGCATAAAACGTCTTTCCAGTCGCACCTTTTCACCCGCGAGTCGAGCGATTCTCGCCACCATAGATTGTCTTAGTCCGATAGCAAGTCGAGGACGCTTGACACGATTACGTTCCTCGAGTTGTTCGATGCACTCCTCACATCTTTGTAACCATATGAAAAATTCACCTAACGTAGCGACTTTTGATTGTTCTAAAAGTTCGCGTTCCGTTCGTTCAAAATTATCCATTTTTACGGAAAAACTATATCTTTTACTAAATCGCACTTGAAAACTAATTGCACAGACTTAGATACAAACTATCTTGCAAACAGACTCGAAAACGTCTAAGAGATGCTCTAAGAGTTTTAACTATATATACTTATTTGTAAAGTCACGTGACTATTGAAAAATCACGTGACTAATGAAGTTACGTGACTTTTGAAAAGAATTTTTCAGGTATAATATTAAACGCAGACTACAGTATCCGCATGTTATTTTATTTTATTTTATTTTTATTTATTTTAATATTTTTATGTTTGTAAAATCTAGCAGCCTGATATCGGCGCTCGCTGGCAGCCAAGATAAGGGCGCTGCTTATACGATTAGTGTAGTGGGGAGTGAGGCCCGATTGCGCGCATAAATGGTCGGATACAATTCCATAGTAGGGAAGAGAGAAAGAGAGAGCAAACTAACTAGGGTGGAATATACGTAATATAATTTTTATTATTTAATTATTTATAATTTAAATTAGAATACATATGCATATGTAATCTAACTCAAATTATAAATAATCAAATAAAAATTACATTATATATATGAAATAATAATAAAGTCTCTTTACCTGAGCGGCGGTGGTGGTGAGCACAAAGGACTTTCGAAAACATGTTGAAACAAGTTTCTCATTTGTTAGAAAGAAACAATAAACAAAGAAAGTTCGAAATTTATGACAGGATAATTTGTTATAAAAACAAAAGAAAAAAGAAAGTTTAAAATTTATGATAGGGTAATTTGTTAAAAAGAAACAATAAACAAAAAAAAGAAAGTTTAAAATTTATGACAGAGTAATTTGTTAAAAAGAAATAATAAACAAAAGGAATTTTGGAATTTATGACAGGATAATTTGTTACAGAAACAATAAACAAAAGAAAAAAGAAAGTTTAAAATTTATGACAGGGTAATTTGTTAAAAAGAAACAATAAACAAAAGAAAATTTATGACATTATCGGTGAGGTGGCCTGTCAAGATAAGTTACTGTGAGCGGTTGCCGGCCGGCGAGGTGTTCCCGGGCCCGTTCTGCATCCGCTTTTGTGTTGGTGCGTGACTCGCGTGGACCGCAGGGCGGTCATACGTTCGTGTCATTAATAAGGAATATATCGGATGCAAGCGGGCGGGACGCCGAAGCGCCGAGCCACGGGGAGGACGATCGTGAAAACGCGTGGGTTCCGTCGGAGATTCCCCTCGACCGTGCACGCCGCAAAGCCCTCGCGCGAGCGAGTATCGCGTCGCGAGTAGCGGGTGGACGGGACTTCCGGTTTCGCGACGGTGTGTAGTGCGGTAGCGGCCGGCGATTATTGTGTGACCCCCGCGAGACACGCGGTCGCGTTCTCTAGTTGCCGGGAGTGTCGGCACGTTCGAACGTCCGAAATTCATGTGCGCGGAAGATCCCATCGTCTGTCCTTGTCGGCCGCGTGCCTACCGCGGGAGCTTCCCGCGTATCGTTCGCGCTCCTGCTTGGTTTGATTCGCGCCGGGGCGCCGCATTGTCGGAACGCCGCATGCCGCGTCCCGCGATATTATTGTTTCTGTCTGACTATTAATTTTAATAAAGTTCGTTACTTGTTACGTTCGGAGTCTATTTTTCTAGTGTGTCGTCCACCACTTCGTGTTACCGCATTCGCCTGCTCCCTTACGATTCACCCCGCCCCTCTACCGTTAGGCAGAGCTGGTCGAGATTGTCGCGCGAGGATCGAGGACACCTTGGCGTAACGATTTTCGCGAATTGACGCGTCGTCGAGCGCGTCTGGCGCCCAACAATTCTCGTGATAACGTGTGGCCGAGATTCGAGCGCGACAAGCACGGCATCGGGGGTACCGGTTACCCTATCGGTCTCGCTGCTTTTTGCTCGCGGCTTTCCCGGTCAGGAAAAGTCGTGACAATATATATATATATATATATATATATATATATATATATATATATACACATACATATATATTATATATTATTACACAATGTTATTCTTTTCTTTCTTTTTCTCTCTCTTTCTCTGCCTTTCTCTCAATTTGACAATAACACTCTTTTTAACATACATTAATTATAATTTATTTATATGTGTATATATGTGACTAACTTTATTTTATTCTTCTTACTTTTCCTTCTTAATTTTTCCTAATTATTAAAATTTTTTTTTCTCTCTCTCTCCTTACCGACTCTTTCTTTCTTTTATCTATTCTTCTTCTATTCTACATTACCTTCAAATACAGTGTTTCTTCCTCTCTTTCTTTTAATATAACTAAAAATAAAACATGGCACAAAGTATATTGACTTATCTCAAAATAATTATTTTCATAAAAAAAATAAAAATTTTATACAATATACTTATCTGATTGTATAACGGATAGTACGTTATACTATAATCTCCTTTCGCAATGTAATATGCGTACAGAAACTAAATAAAAACTTACTCGCTATTAACCTCGCGCACGTCACATCATTAATCCCGAACTGTCACATTATCGCCGTGAAACTCGCCGCGGACTCGTCTGCTAACGTCGAAGTATATTCGACTACGAACGCGCACTTCTCATCGGATCTACGAAACTTTTCTTATAAGAAATTATTAGCCGTACGATTTACAGATATATCACTTAATATTTATTCTTTATTCTCACAAAACGATCATATCACGAATGACAGCGATTTATCATCATATCAATATGCAGTATATATTTTATAAGAAACTGTCACAGGTAAGTCTTACAAGGGAACGGACAGAACTATCCCTCACCGATTTTAATGAGCTTTGGATATGTTGTAGAACATAAGAAATTATTAGACCCTTATTTTTTTTTATCTGCGTATCTTGACGTTTAGGGGTTGAAACCACCTCTCGAAAATAACGCATTTTTTCGTTTTTTGCGAATATCTTTGAAAATATAAGGTTTATGAAAAAATGTTCTATACAAAAGTTTTATGGTATTTCATACTCTTTACAATAGTATATTTATATTTTTAAAAAATTTTAAATTTTTTAATTTATCCCACTCCCCACCCTTTTTTTTCAACATTTTAAAAATTTTGTAAGGACAAAAATTAAAGAGCATTAAAAGCCAAATCTACCCATATATAATAACATATGGGTTCCATCATTCCCAATTATTAGCAAAACGAGATAGTAATCTCGCGCTGTAGGTGCCGCGCTAGAAGTAGTGTTGCGTTATTTCTTTAGTCGCATCACACTCAATAACTGCCTCTTCTGCGTATATTTTTATATTAAAACATAAAAATGAATTAATCTTAATTATATAATACACAACGTATTACACGATATAAAGCATAAATGCATATATATAACAAAAGTAGCATATATATACGTATGTGCCTACGTACATTTTCATTGTTACAAATGCGAATATAATTTAATATGAAGCAAAATATTTTTTAACATTTAAAACTGCAAATACAATATAACGAAATATATAATATCAAGAGAAAAATATAAAACATAAACTGCAATAACTATTTGCATAATTATATTATTTACACTATATGCACGTAGCATGCTCTGATAATAAATATAATATAAGTATATAAGTATATAATTTAATTTTTAATTTGAAGTTTGAAAATACATTTATACGGATGTATATATACATTTTGCATATGACACGGACAAATAACTTTAATATCAGTGTTGATAGAGGGACCGGTTGTTTTAGCGCAAGCGCATCACGTGAGGCTTTAATAAAATATCCATTAGTAATAAGAAGGAGATCTTTGATCGTACATCTTGCACACGACACCAACGTATAAATATAGTAACAGTGATAGACGGATCGGTTGTTCTCGCGCAGGCGTGAGGCTTCAATAAAGTATCTATTAGTAATAGGAAGGAGATGTTTGGTCCCCATACAATTTTGCAAAAAACCAGTATTTATCAAATAAAATACAATATTTATAAATTATTCTATTTAATACGAGAAAATATGCGTGTTTAATATGTGAAATGTGTTCACGTTTTTATAAATTTGCAAAAAAATTGTATGGGGATCAAATATTTTCTTCCTATTACTAATAAATACTTTATTGAAGCCTCACGCCTGCGCGAGAACAACCGATCCGTCTATCACTGTTACTATATTTATACGTTGGTGTCGTGTGCAAGATGTACGATCAAAGATCTTCTTGCTATTACTAATGGATATTTTATTGAAGCCTCACATGATGCGCTTGCGCGAAAACAACCGGTCCCTCTATCAACACTGATATTAAAGTTATTTGTCCGTGTCATATGCAAAATGTATATATACATCCGTATAAATGTATTTTCAAACTTCAAATTAAATTAAATTATATACTTATATACTTATATTATCTTTATTATCAGAGCGTGCTACGTGCATATAGTGTAAATAATATAATTATGCAAATAGTTATTGCAGTTTATGTTTTATATTTTTCTCTTGATATTATATATTTCGTTATATTGTATTTGCAGTTTTAAATGTTAAAAAATATTTTGCTTCATATTAAGTTATATTCGCATTTGTAACAATAAAAATGTACGTAGGCACGTGTATATATGCTACGTATATATATGCTACTTTTGTTATATATATGCATTTATGCTTTATATCGTGTAATACGTTGTGTATTATATAATTAAGATTAATCCATTTTTATGTTTTAATATAAAAATATACGCAGAAGAGGCAGTTATTAGGTGTGACGCGACTAAAGAAATAACGCAACACTACTTCTAGCGCGGCACTTATAGCGCGAGATTACTATTTCGTTTTGCTAATAATTGAGAATGATGGAACTCATATGTTATTATATATGGGTGAATTCGGCTTTTAATGCTCTTTAATTTTTGTCTTTACAAAATTTTTTAAATGTTGAAAAAAAGGGGGTGAAGGTGGGATAAATTAAAAAATTTGAAATTTTTAAAAAATATAAATATACTATTGTAAAGAGTATAAAATGCCATAAAACTTTTGTATAGAACATTTTTTCATAAACCTTATATTTTCAAAGATATTCGCAAAAAACGAAAAAATGCGTTATTTTCGAGGGGTGGTTTCAACCCCTAAACATCGAGATACGCAGATAAAAAAAAATATGGGTCTAATATTTTTTTATGTTCTACAACATATCCAAAGCTCATTAAAATCGGTGAGGGACAGTTCTGTCCGTTCCCTTGTTAGAAGAGCCCTCTCGTGTTGAATTCGTGTACTCGACAAAGACCGACGACGTATCTTAAATGAAAAATTTACATTTTGGACTTTGCGTCGCTATCTCCGCTCGTAGAGCACGCAGAAAAAAAATGAAAACATTTTTTTTTATAAATCAAACCCAAGCTTTCGATTAAACCTAGTTAGAACTCGATCGGTTAAATCGTTATTGAGATCTGATAATCTCAGGTGCTCGCAAGTCGCGTACTCGCGTAAATGTACGGTGGTCTCGCGCTGCGCGTTCACTTGGCGCGAGACACTACCGTGTCTCTTGATTAAAAACGCGTGCTACTGCTACGCTTTAAAATAGATCTGGGAATTGTATATTCCGCATCTATATCTAATGTGACTCGCTTCTCAGGGCTATTTCGTTTTTTTCGTTTTTATTACAATAACGATTATTATTATTGCTAGTATTATTACTATAATTGTTCCGCTGGTTCCCGTTGAATAGATAAAGTGTGGTAACTGAAAAATTGAATTTGATTCTTTATTTAATTTTTTATCCATTTCAATAATTTTTTTGTTTAAGTCCTCTAATTTTGAGGAATGTAGGACAATGTTTTTTAATTTTATCGGTTACACTGCATCTGTGCTTAGTTTTGTTTCGTTCTCTAGTATTGAAATATTATACTGCGGTAGGTACGTTTCTATTTCCGTACTGTGTAACAACTTAGGTGACTTTATTATTGTGTCTTCCGTCATTAATTTGCAGTTATTCTTCAATGTTATTTTACCCGTTTTTTTCAATGACTTCTTTTATCTGCCCGTGGTCTTAAAAGTATAATGTTACAGTTTGTTTTTCCTGTAGGGAGTATAGCCATGAGTGCGAGTCGCTTAATGCTATCCAAAAACTATAGTTAGATGCTATGTTTTTAATACTACAATTTTCGTGATACCTATCAGTTTCTAGAAATGTTTTGACTTCGCACACAAAATACGGATTAATCCTATTCGCAGGATAGTTTCGTTCGCATCTTTATTTATTTTTATACAATTTTGTAGATCGATACGCGACAAAGTTATGTACGTGTGCTGATCCGCGTCTATCGCTACGGTAGGATAACTGATATCTATTATTGAAAATGTGTTGTTACGCTCTGGCACAGGTAATGCAATTACATTTAATATTTCGTATTTAGACGCTGATATTAATGGAAAACGCAAAATTGTGTATATATTTGTGCTATCGCAGTACGCGCTTACAATTGCGAATTTTTCAATGGTTGACCATTCTTCTTGGTTCGCTCTAAATGGAAAATAGAGTCCTTCCGGGAGTTGGGGGTTCGCGTCTTTAAGCAATTGTATTATATGGTCTGTAGGCGTTAGTCTGGGGTGCATCATACTTTTTTAATAATGTGATGTAATCTAAAACGTCTTCCGCATCGCGAGTTAGATCTAATAGTACGGTTGATAATTATAAAATTGGACTGTATGTTGTTTGCGCGTTCGCTTTCTAGTAATTGTAGCTTTAAGTTTTTGGTTGCATTCGCGAGGAGGTATTCGTTATGTTGTACCGTCTTTTCAGTCTCGTCGATGTGTGCTATAGTCGCCTGCATTATTTTTAGTTGGTTTTGTACTGCGTGCTTCGTTGATTGTTGTGCGTCGTGTAGCATTGCGAGTTGCTCGTCAATTGCTTTTTTGTCGTCGGCATGGTACCGAATAGCGATTTTGCTATTAAACCTACTCCGTCGATCAGTCCTCGTTTTTGTACTGTCGGGGTCTTATATGTATCAGTTATACGGAGGATCAGTCGGTTTGTCCTTTGGTATTCTTTTGTTATGGCTGCGTTGAAGCTGTCGCATATGGCTTTATTTATTACCGCTACGATTCTACATAAATTATCTGTTTTTGCACATATTTTTCAATTTGCGTCAGTCTTTTTAATAAAGACGCAGTGTTTATTTTAATTATTAATTTCCATTGCAATTCAATTTGTCGGAGTCTTCCTATTTTTTCATAGTATATCCCCGGATGAGGAGTGAATTTCTCCACTTGATACGGCGTGTTCCTTCCTTGAGCTGTTGTCGCGAGTCGTAGATACATGTGAGAAGTCCCTTGCAAAGTGGTTTATCATTACTTCCTCGCATCTTTTTTATCAGCATTATTTTATCTCGTCGACGTCGTGCTCTTCTTTAATTGTGCGTGAGAAAGGTATAATGTTTATCTATCTCAGCTATTATTGCAGTCGCCTTTTGGTCGCCTATCTTTGGCTGCTCTCAGTCTTGTCCGAGCTGTCATGCGAGATATTTTTTTTTTATTCGTCATCTCTCGAAAATGAAAGTTTTAGTGCCGCCATCGCCGCTCCCGTTGCTTAAATCGGGCGATTTTATTGTGTGTGAGGACGTCTCGGACAAGGAGGAGCGCGATGTCGTTTCCTCTGACAAAGAGGAGGAATCTGAAAGGGAGGACGAGGGGCTAGACTTTGAAGGTGACCCTTTCGTGGTTCTTCCGCCCCGGGGTTTTGTTGACCATTTGTTAGAACAATTTTCTGACTCTGAGGAAGAGTGGGGGCGCGATATTGGTTCCCTGGAGGAACCTTATTCTGAGTATGAGGATTCCTCGAAGGAGGGGGGCAGAAAGGCAGAGGAGTAATCACTGGAACTTCCTCCCTCTCTTAGTTTTTAGTTTATAGTTTATAAGTCTTAGTGTAGTTAGTGTGCAGTTTTCTTTTTATTTTGTGTATTACTTGGATTACTTTGGATTGAGCTATGGACAGGATGGATTACTCCGGCTGGTGGCTTCCCCACCTGGTGAGTTTTATTTTATGTTTTATTATTTATATGCGTAAGCATGTGTGTGTGTATTTGTTTCTACTCTCTCTCTTTTTTATTTTCGCGTTACCCTTCGATAAATGGTTTAATGCGATTTACGTGTAAGCAAATCGTCCATCTTTCCCTTTTTACCGTGTAATTGACGTGCGAGAGCTTTTCAGTAATAGTATAGGGTCCGGTCCATTGCGCGTCCAATTTCTTAGAACGCCCACGGCGGAGCGTTTCGTCGAAGAGTAGAATTTTATCGCCAATTTTATAATTGGTTTTCTTTACGGATCGGTCGTAATAGTCTTTCGACTTTTGCTTTTCATCCCTTATATTATCTTTGGCGATGTTATTAGTGGCACGTAATCTCTCCCGTAGCTCGAGCGCATAGTCATCGTAGCTATATGTCCTTTTAGGCGGTTTAGCTAGCGCTGTCGGTAACTCAGGGGGATGACCGTAAATTAATTTGAAGGGGGTGTACCCTGTTGCGGTGTGAGGGGTGGTATTATAGGTGTAATTCGCATACGGAAACCACTCGTCCCAGTCTGTTTGATCTTTATTAATAAAATGCCTTAGATACTCTGTTAAGGTTCGATGCGATCTTTCTAATACGCCATTGCTCTCAGAGTGATAAGCTGTCGTTTGTATCTTCTTTATTTTGAGCAGTTTGCAAATATTCTTAAATACTTTGCTCATAAAATTAGTTCCTTGATCCGTTAATATGCATTCCGGAATTCCATATTCTAGAAAGATTTTAGTCACGAATGCCTTACTTACGGTATTCGCTTCTTGGTTAGGAAGGGGCATAGCCTTACTAAATTTTGTTAGGTGGTCCTGAAATGTCAGCAGGTACCGATTTTCCTTTTTTGTTAGGTTAACGGTTCTACGATATCCAGCGCGCATTTTTCAAATGGTCGGCTTGGTGTATCGGTAATAACTAGCGGTGCTTTAATTCTGCGAGAGAGTTTGTTCTTCTGGCAGAGTTCGCATTTTTTTACGTATCTCTCTACGTCGACTGTTAATCCATGCCAGTTGTGTTTCAGGTGTATTCTTTTTATTGTTTGCTCGTTTCCCTGATGTCCTCCTGTGGGGGCATTGTGATACTCGTATAAAATTTGTCTCTTCTTCTTCAGTATACTCCTGTATACTTTCATTATTTTTTATCGGCGTGCTTAATTGTGTGTGTGCACTGTCCTCTTCGAGCGCGAGGATCTTACCAGAGTCTTTCGTAACGTGAGCCTCCCGCTTCACGTTTCGACTCAACGCGTCGGCGTTCGCGTTCGCTCGACCGGCTTTGTGTATGATTTCATAATCATACTTTTCTAATTTTAGTCGCCACCGAATCAATCGTAATCCGAGGTCATTTACACTAAACAGCCATGTGAGTGGCTTATCCCAAATAGCACAAGGACATTCATTGTATGTCCAATGGATATCTCCTTCTGGACATTCGGACATCCATTAAAAGTCCAAATAAGGTCCGTCGGACATTCGATGGACGTCCATAGGATATACGTTTGGCATAACTTTGTACGTTCATAGAAAATCCTTTAATGGACGTCCATGGGATATACGTTTGTCGCAATTTCGGACATTCATAGAAAGTTTGAAATAAACCAAATTTTGGACCTATTATGGTTTGATTATTTCTTTTGGGCCTTTTTCAATTAAAGAGCTTGCTGCAATAGTGGGTTAATCCAAAATTTGTAAAAATCATCGACATAAAGCATAAACTGCGCATTTCCTGCAAAAAGCTCTTGAAAAGTGTCCGGCAGAAAGACAAAGAGGAGACATGGTCCGGGTCAATTTCTTTCTCTGTCTAGCGCCCATTATGCTACTGGTTAGACAGCCCTAATTTACACCGAGCACTTGGTACGCGTATGAAGTAGTGAATTTAAGCTGATCAGCCAATGATTAAACACATTCATTAGTTATTTACTATTTGATACGCGTACCAAGTGCTCGGTGTAAACTAGGTCAGAGACAGCGCTTGACTCAGACCAATTGCTGTATCCGTCTTTTGGTCAGAAAAAGAAACGACAAAAAAACGAAAAAGAAAAAGAAAAAAAAAGAAAAAGAAACGAAAATTAAAAAACGAAACAATAAAAAACGAAAAAGAAACAATAATATATTATAACAAACATTTTAAAAAATATCAATAATTAATAATGTTAATAATAAATTAAAAAATAATACGTATTATTTCATATTACATATTTCATATTATATCTAACAAGGGGACCTTACGGGTCATGGAACACCGATTTTTTTTATACTTATAGGATTTGAAGATCAGTACCCGGACTTCAATTTCCTAAAGCAGTACGATGCGCTTCTCAAAAATACTCGAGAAAATCGATTTTGAAGATTTCCGATATCTGTAAGTACAGAAAATTTTAACCTATTGTCAGAGCCGCTCGTAGCCGAGCGCACAGAGCTCTAGTTTCGTAAGCGCGGAGTCGCTGGTTCGATTCTCGCTCTGGCCTCAATTTTTTTTTCATAAGTTAATAAAGTTTTTTTTTAAATCCTATATCTTAACATTTATCAAATTGAAATGCTAATTAATTATTAAATATTTATTCGTTATTTTTTAAATAAAAATTAACATTTTTTTATTTTTAATTACTACTTGATTGAAAATGCGAATATTTATAATAAATTAAAATTTGGTACAAAAAATGGAAAACATTAAAGAAAATGAAATACTTTTTAAGAGATTACGAGTAAATACAAAAATAATATAAAAAACAAAAATAATATTTATAAAAATGGTTGTTTAATTTTATGAGTTCATGTATGTTATAAAATATATTAATAATGAATACATTTGACATTACTCGTCAGTATTACATGAGCCAATTTAATTTTTATTTAAAAAATAACGAATAAATATTTAATAATTAATTAGCATTTCAATTTGATAAATGTTAAGATATAGGATTAAAAAAAAACTTTATTAACTTATGAAAAAAAAATTGAGGCCAGAGCGAGAATCGAACCAGCGATTCCGCGCTTACGAAACTAGAGCTCTGTGCGCTCGGCTACGAGCGGCTCTGATAATAGGTTAAAATTTTCTGTACTTACAGATATCGGAAATCTTCAAAATCGATTTTCTCGAGTATTTTTGAGAAGCGCATCGTACTGCTTTAGGAAATTGAAGTCCGGGTACTGATCTTCAAATCCTATAAGTATAAAAAAAATCGGTGTTCCATGACCCGTAAGGTCCCCTTGTAAGAGTAAAACAATTAAAATAAACCTTTTGAAAATTAAAAATAATATAATTTATTATTATTTATAAATTAATGTTAATTAGAAATATTGTAAATAATATATATATATAATTTACAATATTTCTTTTAGATTACATAATAAAAATAATAAAGATAGATTATATAAAAGTAAGATCCAAGTGCGGACATAAATCAGATATCGAGCATAGGACGTTCTGAATATAACATCCGTTTTAATTTCAATAATGGATATCCTATGAATGTCCATTTTATGTCCATGGACATGCGGACCTGAATTGGACTTAAAATGGACGTCCTTGGAACATCCAGTGTTATTTGGGATGGTCCGTCACTATTTCGAATTTTACGCCGTATACACATGGGCGGAAATGTTTGACAGCCCACACAATGGCTAGCAACTCCTTTTCGGTAGTGCTACAATTTTGCTGCGCGCGATTTAATACTCGGTTTGCGTAAGCAATAGGACGGTCGCTACCTACCGATTCCTGTGATAGGACTGCTCCGATTGCATAGTCGGTGGCATCCGTAGTCACGTTGAATTCCTTTGTGAAATTCGGATATTGTAGCACGGGTGCCTTCATCAACTTTTCTTTCAATGTATTGAACGCTATCTGCTGTTCGGTAGTCCAGACGAACTTTTCGGTTTTCTTAGTTAGCTTCGTCATGAGTTTAGCGATTTTGGAAAAGTCGCTGATAAATTTTCAGTAGTAACCAGCAAGTTCGATAAAGAATTGAATATCCTTGACTTTCTATGGTTCCGGAAAATCTTTTAGTACCTGTAAATTTCCGGGATTGGGTGCTATCTTGTCCTTAGAAATAGTATGGTCTAGGTAATTTATCTCTTTTTGTAGGAACTCGCACTTATCGGGTTGTAAAATAGTAACAAATTGTTTATATTTTTCGCTAACAATATAAATATTTTGATGCAATTGATAGCATACTTGTTCAACACAATCTTCCAGTTCTAATAAGAATTGTATGGTTGATGGTTTCATATACATACTAGTATTATATAATGTTAACTTTACAATATTTTCTTTACGTATATTTACGAGATCTATAACTAAATCGTGAATCGAAATTCTTGAAGAAGGTACAGCTGCCTGCATGAGTTGCACAATATCCGCACGTCTCTCGATGAACGTTTTCCATATCGCATAAGTCAGGTGTAGGTGACCTATGCGACTTTGGTTGTCACCAATCACTAATTCTACACAGGGCATAGATTCCACCCTGATTCCGATGTCCAAATATTTATATGCTGTAGCAGTCAAAGCATATCTCCTTCCCAAGATGCGCGGAATATAGCGCGGCTGCGATAATGTTCTGTAAAAAGAATACAGGGAATTAGAAATAAGAGTGCAAATAAATGTAGAAGAAATATAGAAGAAAAAATTTAAAAATTAAAAATACTTACGGTTTATCACACGCTTCATTTTGCTGGATCGGAACGTAATAGTTCATCCTCGAAAAGTTCGTCGATTGTAATAACGTTTCAGAAACCTTTGCTGTCCGGTAATAAACGGGTACCGATGTCTAAACTCTTTTTATACTGTACACCTCTCCACATACTTCAATAAGAGTAGTGGGAACAAATCCCTTATTTGATATATATTTTCTGATGAGATCATTAAAATTCGGAGAATGCAAATTTTACAAAAGCGCCGATGTATGGCAGCTGCGATGTAAAAATATGCTTTAGGCACGTACACAAATTATTTGATACATATTTTCTGATGAGATCATTAAAATTCGGAGAATGCAAATTTTGCAAAAGCGCCGATGTATGGCAGCTGTGATATAAAAATACGTTTTAGGCACGTACATAAATCATTTGTTATATCTTCTGATGAGATCATTCAAAATCATGCATTCGAAGAATGCAAATCTTACAAAAGTGAAGCGCAGATGTACTAATGCTGATATGACAGTGCTTCAGTTAAAACAAAGAAATGATGAGAATATATATAACTGGTCGAAAAGCGCATGGTATAACATTTGATGATTCGAACGCGACGCGAAAGTGATTCGAGTGACGAGTGATAACTGGTTAGGAAGCACATGGTATCACATTTGATGATCCGAATGCGATGCGAAAAGTGAATTAGCGCGACATGAAAAATGAATGATCAGTTTAATGATCTGGAAAACTTTGTAAATGATGTAAATAATGAAAATTTTGTGAATGAGGTGCTTCAAATGGATGATGGCAACGTGATGGACGTTATAGATGTTAACTTTGAAGATGTGATAGATGATGAGGATGAAGAGAGTGTAGTATCTGAGGACAGTAATTATACAAGTGATTGCAGTGAAGAGTTTAATGATACCATCGAGAAACATTTAACACATGCGGAAGTGAGCGTGATAACTGCACGTACGAGACATTGTGCAATATATTTTTATTATACTACAGGTGGTACTTATTCAGCCTGTGCCGAATGTATCATGCAAATAGCGGACACAGATTTCAACATAATGCATGCCTTCCGCAAACATATAACTGACGCGTTTGGTAGGTTAGACGGTAAATACTGCTCGAATTGCAGACAGCCTATGTTTGTGTTGATTCCGTGTAATATGTGTCCAGTGTGCACACATTAAAGACTTTTAGTATAAAACTACATTATTACAACATGAATGACGATATCGTAGAAGATGCCATTTATGTTCTTAACAATGATGATGATTCCGAAAAACGAAATGTGCAGAGAATATCACCAGTGCAATTTCTACGTGATCGAGAACTCGGTATACGCGGAACGCATGAACGCACCGTAATACAGGAAGTTTACATACACGACCAATTTGTTCATAACTGGCCTCATCATATGAAGCACAAATTATATAGAGAGTTACTCAATTCGGTTGACACCGATGATAATGAATATGATATAGCAGAACAAATCGTAGAAAAGACTCAGGAATGCTGTTACCATCTCATTGAGATACCAGCAGGTGTTGGAAGGTATATCGAAGTGATAGCAATAACGTCCTACTTTGCTTATGATACTGAGAATCCCTATGTAGAGAAAATGCTGCGTACTTACCACGAATTTTCAAATCTTTTGAACAATGATGAGGATGAATACGTTCTGTCTGAGCAAGAGAAGGAGATACGTTTTTATATTCGATGTGAAAGACGAAGCAAGCTAATGCAGTTTGAAATTCAAGACAAATTTCGATTCTGCATTAGGTGCTACGAAACTACATGCGAGTGTCCTGTTGAAGATTGTATGGTGTTGTTTTAAAACAGTGATAAAAAGACAACAGTGATAAAAATGGAGAATAATTTCGAGCAAGTGGAACGCGAGCTGTTGGAGCAAGCAAATGGAGTCGCTAACTTGGGCGAGTGTTTTATGTGGTTGCAGCGATGCGACGAATTTATACAACAGCTTGAGGAACATAGCCGCATCAAGCGTCCTCGGCTTGCCGTCGGACAGAGACAATCGTTGGTTGCGAGGATCGCGCGACTCGAGAGTGAAAAAACATTATTACAAAGACGTTTTGTACATGTAGGCGGTAATTACGCGAGCACTAGTAATAACGCGAATAAACTCGTGTGGCGGGAAATAGATGCAGCGTTCGAGAATCGCATTCAGACAGGTGCAGTGATAAATACAAACTATATTGAACCGCGAACGTTTTTAGAAGACGCAGGCGGTATAGTGCTCGAGCGAGTGCGGGACGCTCTAGAGGAACACAACAGTGTGAAAGTAAACACTGCGTTTAATGGTGTGTTTGTAACGGGTGATAACCGTGAAAACAAAAGTATAAACACTAAAAATTGTGAATTATTTCAAATGTCAAATTTGGACGAGTGGTATGAGCGACGCGTTATCGAGCCCACATTAGCATCACTCGAAGAGTTTCAAGAACGTGATAGCGGGTGGGCGCTATCGCGAATTCTCAATTTGACTCTAAATATAAATAAGTATAATCCTCTACACGCAGGGTGTCACGTGACGTTACCGCGAGAAATAATAATGAAACGTGCGGTAGTGAACGTTAATTCAAAGGACAATGCATGCTTCGCGTGGTCAGTGGTCGCTGCGCTATACCCTGCCGAAAGAAATTCAGAAAGGGAGTCATCATATCCGCATTATACAACAGTTCTAAAGTTTAACGACATTGCGTTTCCCGTTACACTAAAGGATATAGGAAAATTTGAGAGTCTTAACAATGTATCGATCAACGTCTACGGGATCAAAAAGGAAATGGCGATGCTAAAGATTCTTCCGCTGCGACTCTCCAATGACAAGAAAGAGAAGCATGTCAATTTATTATACTTGCAAAATCTGCGCGAAGGCGGCGTGAGTCACTTTGCTTGGATAAAAAATCTGTCCCGTCTCGTTAGCTCCCAACTGAATAAAAAGGAGCACAAGAAATACATTTGTGATCGGTATGTATACTATATTCACATGCAAAAAAACTTTCATGATCTAGCAAAAAAGTAATTAAAATTTTTTAAATTTTTACAGGTGCTTGCACTATTTTTCGTCTTGCGAGAGGCTGCAATTACATGATGTGGACTGCCAGACGATGAACGACTGTGCTATCACACTGCCCGCTGAAGACAACAAATGGTTAAATTTTCAGAACGTAAACCACAAGGAACGAGTGCCCTTCGTTGTCTACGCAGACCTCGAGTGTGTGCTGCGGAAGACACAACACAATGCAGAGCAAGCGTCGTACACATATCAACAACACGAAGTATTCAGCATCGGATACTACGTGCGATGCTCTTACGACGACGCGTTATCTACGTATAGGTTTCGTCGCGATAAAGATTGCATCACGTGGTTCACGAAACAAATTGAAAAATTAGCGCATAATGTTAAAACTCGTTTATCCACTAATGTCCCCATGGAAACGTTATCGAAAGAACAATTGGAGGCATACCGTAGCACGACGCGGTGTCATATCTGCGATAAGCCATTTGCGCCAGACGATACGCGAGTGCGCGATCATTGTCACTTGACCGGTCGTTACCGCGGTCCAGCACATTCTCTTTGTAATCTAAATTATCGAAATGTATCATATATACCAATTATTTTTCATAATTTATCTGGATACGATTCACATTTCATTATTAAGGAAATAGCCACTGCGTTCAAAGGGAAGACCGACATACTCCCCATCACGAAAGAAAAGTACATTTCTTTCACAAAACATGTCATAGACACAGCCGATAAATTAAATCCACACAATTACATAAAACTACGGTTTATAGATTCATATAAATTTTTAAATACTAGTCTCGAAAAATTGGCATCGTTTCTAGGTAAAGAAAAATTAAAAATTGTACGTTCCAAATTTTTACACTTGTCTGACAAGAATTTCGATTTATTGACACGAAAAGGTGTATTTCCGTACGAGTACGTAGATTGCGTGGACAAGCTGCAGGACATATGTTTACCGCCGCGCGAATTATTTTTCAGTTCTCTGACCGGTGATACTGTATCCGAGAGCGATTACGCGCACGCCGAGAATGTCTGGGAGCGATTCTCCGTTCGAACGTTGGGTGAATACAGCGATCTATATTTGAAAACGGATGTGTTATTGTTAGCTGACATTTTTGAAAATTTTCGCGATAAATGCTTAGAAAGTTACGGTCTCGATCCAGCACATTATTACACTCTCCCCGGATACACGTGGGACGCTATGTTAAAATATACAAAAATTACTTTCGAACTGCTTACTGACATTGACATGGTAATGTTCATCGAACGCGGTATACGTGGTGGCCTCAGTCAATGTTCAGGCAGACATGCGCGAGCCAATAACAAGTACATGCAGACGTACGACCCATTGAAACCATCTTCATATCTTATGTACTTTGACGTCAATAATTTGTACGGATGGGCAATGTGTCAGCCACTGCCCTATGGAGAATTTCAATGGGTCGAAGATGTCTCTAATTTTGACGTGTGTGCGATCGCTCCTGATTCACCAACGGGATACATTCTCGAAGTTGATCTCGAGTATCCCCGAGACCTTCACGACGAGCACACTGACCTACCTTTCTGCCCGACACGCGATAAACCGCCAGGCAAGCGTGAATATAAACTTTTAGCGACCTTGTATGATAAGAAACGTTACGTCATTCACTACCGCAACATGCAGCAGTGCACGCGTCACGGTCTTCATATCGCGAAGATACACCGTGTGTTAAAATTCGCACAATCTCCATGGCTCTGTAAATATATAGAGTTAAACACACAATTCCGAACCATCGCTAAAAATGATTTCGAAAAAAATTTGTATAAACTCATGAACAACGCGGTGTTCGGTAAAACAATGGAGAATGTGCGCAATCATGTTGACGTTAAATTGTTGACGACATGGGCGGGGCGGTATGGTGCGGAGACAATGATCGCGAAACCAAATTTTCATAGTCAAAGTATTTTTGTAGAAAATTTAATCGCCGTTGAACTTAAAAAACTCGAGGTAAAATTATATAAGCCGATTTACGTAGGTATGTGTATCCTAGATATTTCTAAGACGTGTCTATATGAATTTCATCACGAATACATGCTACCTTTATATCGTGACAAATGTAGAGTCATGTACACCGACACTGACAGTCTCATATACCTCGTCGAGTGTGAGGATATTTACGAGACGATGAAACGCGATATCGCTAGGTTTGACACGAGCGATTATCCAGTCGATAACGCGTACGGTATGCCTCTTGAGAATGAAAAAGTTCCGGGTCTAATGAAAGATGAGAACAATGGTATAATAATGACTGAGTTCGTTGGACTTAGAGCAAAGATGTATGCGTTGAAGGTGGATGGAAAGAAAGATACGAAAAAGGCGAAAGGTGTCAAGAATAGTGTAGTAGCGCGAACCATAACGTTTGATGATTACACCCAGTGTTTGAGAGATGAGATCGAGATGACGCATCGCCAATCATGCATAAGATCCAAGATGCATGAAGTATACACGGTGTCCGAAACGAAAATTGCTTTGAGTCCGTACGACGATAAGAGATACCTTATACCCGATTCAGTTGAAACGTTACCATGGGGACATTATCGAATACCGCTATAATATTTTATATTTTATATACACATTTTATAATTTTACATTATAATTTCATTCATATTTTTATGTAAAAGTATTAATAAAGTACAAGTATTAATAATAAGAATGTATTAAGGATAATGGAAGGATGATAAAGAAATCTTGCATAATATAAAATTAATAATGTATTTTATGTTTATACGGTTACATTGTACTTTTATGTAAATATAATAAAAACAATTTTCATATGGATTAAATAACATTGCTTTTATGTATCCATGAATTATGCGCTCCATCGAATCCCAACCACTTGACATAAACCTCGTCTCCTTTTCTGCGTAATATTTTTTCAACAAGATACACGTCAGGATTTGCAGCACGCTGCAGCTCATATTCGTAGAATCCTCCAGCGACAGGTTTTCCACAGGAATCTTCCAGTACATATGTCGCAGGATTGGTACGCTGTACTTTGATAATTTTAAATATTTCCGTAGTCCAATTTGGTGTATAGCCCTTCTCAAAAACAGTTTTGAATTTGCTGACGCGCACCGAGTCACCTACTTTAAATCGCGCGGGTGCTGCAATTTTTATGTGACTGTACATAGTGGTTAAGAGTTTTTTAGCGATTGCAGGCGTAACATCGATGGGTCGCATGCCGATAGTTCGATGCTTTCGTACATTGTAATCTGACACGAGACGTGGCAGCAGATCAAGCCATCTATAATTTCCATTGAGTGTAAATTGTTTCCACATAACGTTCTTTAATGTGCGGTTAAAGCGTTCGACAACTGATGCTTTCATTATGGAGTACGTAGAATAATGTTTAATATCATGTTTTTTTAATAGTTTCTGCACGTTTGCGTTATAAAATTCCTTTCCTTTGTCTGTTTGAAAATTTTTCGGACATCTTTCATCTTTCCGAATTATCTTTGCAATCGCAATAGCAACTTCGCTACCACTCTTGGTCTTAAGCGGCACAGCCCATGCATGCTTGCTCAGCACGTCGATAACGGTGAGTATGTAGTGATAACCTCGGTTAAATCGCGTGTAAGGACGCATCTCAACCACGTCCGCCTGCCACAGGTCATCATATCCGCGAACTATGACATGTCTTCGAGGAAAATTTCTTCTCGCCGGAGCATGCAACTCCTCAACCAGCAATTGTTTCTCAGACATGTTTGGAGTATAATATGTAAATGACACATATATTCGATGTATTGACTTTTTTACTCTGCACGATGAGTCACCGCGTCGAGCTGTCTTTGAAACTCGTTTAACATATGAGCTGTAATTTCCACTCTACTTTGAAGTGTCTCAATCTTCCTCTCGATTTCATCCTGTCGATCCTTTAAAATTTTCACGGTCTGCTGCACGTATCGTTTATTGGCTGCATCAGTATCGTCTACAGGCAACGCTACACGTCGAATTTTGCGCGACTTTGCATCAAAATCAGTGGCAGTCATGCAAAGAGCGTTATCGCGCACGTAATTTCTGACTAATCCACTCCATTGGTAGTATGGTTCCGCACCACCTCTTCCAAGCGATGTTCCAAACTTGTTGATTGACATTTCGATGTTGACTAAATGGTTTGTTTCATGCAGTTTTAATTTATAATAAGACCAACCTCGCGAAGTTCTTCAATAATTGATAGAATCTCGTTGTCGTGAGCATTGTGCCCTGCCTGGTGTGAGGCCTCGAGCAATCGAAGGCGATCCACAAGCTCGTTGGGATCATCCCAATGAACATAATCGATTTTGTTATCATTTAATGTAATAGCGCTCGGTATACCTTGTCCAACTTTTACGTCTGTTACTAAAGGCACAATTATATTTTTATATTTAGACCCTTTGTTGCCCATTACTTGATTATGTGCAATATGCCCGCGCCTATATGCATTTGTTACCAATAGAATGTTTTTATAATTCTGCAGGTCATTATTCGTGTACATGTTGGGCATTTTCATGCAAATTAATTCGTACAGACCAGGTGTTCCCACATATATTTTACCATCTATGACTATGCTGTCATTCTTATGTATGTCGATGCGTTTATCGCCGAGCATCGTTCCAAAGTCGGTGAAATAAACTCCATAAACAGTATCTATTATGACTGGTTTTTTACCACTCAGAACAGCTCCCATATATTTTTGACCTAATGAACCATAGTGTGCGTGCAACTTTTCACGTCCTTCTCGCGTTTCCAACTGTTGTCGAATAGACGTCACAAGCGATTCATTGGCTGCGACTTCAAAAACGTCTTCGACAGAAGGTACATGACTGTACGATAAATCGCTATCATGTAATATTTGCGATGTTTCATTCAAATTAGTTGGTACAGTTTTTGATCGTCTCATTTTTTTAACAGGAGTAGAGGTCATTATAGAATTGTTAAGCGAAGCGTTTAATCGCTTTCGTTTCGGTTTTGGTTCTGAGTATTCGTCTTCCCCCGAAAAGAACGATTCATTCTTAATCGGATCTGATACATTACCAACGGTGTTTTCAACAATCAGTTTTAATGGTTCGACAATGGGCTTAAAGTGTCTCTCCAACGCCATCTCTTCTTGCACTTTACCCGCTTTCAAAGCGCGATATTTTTTGCGAATTGAATCACTCGTTTTCGCAATCTCTTTCACAATCTTCTCACGATTCATACTGTTATCTGTGTTATCCATGTTGAGAAACGCTACTTGGTCAACGTATCGAAAACAACTAACTGCTTTATGGTATTGCGAAGTCATTAAATCCTTTTCGATACCGTCCATTAGCGAGCGCACTATCCTTATCTATCACTAAAAATCCATACTTTTGTTGCCAACAAGTATGACATAAATTGCTAAAATCCTCGTAAGACATATCGGTATTTACATGATCGTTGTACGCATGTTTTAGATTAGTACCATCCTGCTTGAATAAAATTAGCAAATTCGCATTGTCGCGTATAAGATGTTTCGGTATCTTTGCATACGTCTGACAGAGATAGAAGCAGTCGACGTCCACGTGTCGCCCCATTGCAAAGTAGTCTCTTATCGTATCTTGCTTATCACACGTCACGTCATCAAAGATAAAAATGGAATTCGGAAACGCTTCACTCGGCTGAATGACATCACAGTTATTGGAGAATGCAAAATAACTAACTTCTTCAATCGGTGTCAATAAATTTTCCAAATATCGATATTTCGGTTGTTGTAATGATTTCGAGTACACATACACATTCTCAAAACGTACTCCATGCGGACTTTCCAACAAGCTTATTAATACGTTTGTCTTGCCACAATTTGACGGACCGCAAATTATACCGCGTATAGAACTCGGCAACATGTTTCCATGTCTCCGTATCTTTCGTTCGGACATTATCCTGTCATCGAAATTTGTTATTTTAATCGCTGGTGAATGTTGTACGAACCGTATATTTTTCCCCTCTCATAAGAACTGATAAAAATTATATTAAGACCGATCTATTTATAGAGACGCGCCGAGCAAAATTGCTCAGTATGTAAAATGTTTCTCATATTGTCACATCCCTCTGATATACTCGATTTGAGCGCCGAACAGTTAGAATTCGTATCGAAGCCTATTTTGCTACGCGTGTGTGGCAACTATATCGAACACGTGTGGGATAGGCTTCCGGAACATATAAAGACTGATCCAGAGGTTCAAAGCTATCGTCGTTGTTACGAGCATTATAATCAATCGTGGCAGCAGACGCACATCGACGGCCCCGCACCGTTGATAAAGAATTGTCGCGAATGCCAGCGGTAGGTCGCGGCTTGTTAAATCGTGCGATAAATGCGCTTCCTTTTGAACATTTTATACCTGGATATCAATTTTGCGGTCCGGGTACTAGGCTGAAAAAGCGATTGGCCAGAGGTGATCGGGGTATTAATCCGTTGGACGTGGCGTGTCGCGAACACGACATTGCGTACTCCCGGAGCAACGAACTCACCGACAGACACGCAGCTGACAATATACTCGCTGCGGAAGCGCGAAAACGCATTACAGCGAACGATTCGACTTTTGGAGAAAGAGCTGCTGCAGCAACCGTTTGGGCAGCTATGAAGACTAAGATGAAAATCGGTATGGGCTTGAAAAAGAAAAAAAGAGATAAAAAGAAAAAAAGAGATAAGAAGAAAAGAACGAGTAAACGAATACTTCCGGTAGCGAAACGCGGAGGTGTTTTACCCATTCTACCGCTATTGGGAGTTCTCGGGTCGTTGGTCGGCGGAGCGGCGGGAGTTGCGAAAGTTGTGAATGATAACAAGGCAGCGCAGCGTCAGCTGAAAGAATTGAAACGTCATAATCACGTCATGGAAGGTCATGGAGTTTATCTTGCTCCATACAAACGTGGACAAGGAGTTTTGATGAAAAGAAAAAAAAAAACGTCAAAAAGACGTTAAAAATGCCGAAAGGTGTAACTACCAACATACAATTATTACAGCTAGCAAAATGTATGCGCATTCCATACTTTAGAGGAATTTTTATGCGTACGGCATTACCAACGGCTGGAGCATATCGAAACGAGAGTGGTATTGTAAATTTAGATAATGCTGAAGGATCGGGTACACACTGGGTGGCATAAGCAAAGAGGAGAGATCGCGCTATATACTTTGATAGTTTCGGCAATCTTAGACCGCCGAAAGAACTGGTGCAATATTTAGATGTAAAGCGGATCGAGTACAATCACACGCCATACCAACGTTACGATCAAAGCAACTGCGGTCAACTGTGTTTGCGTTTTCTCCAAACAGTTAATAATCAATTTAAAGGCTAACATTGTGCAATTTAACTCAGTATTCGTTTCAATATGTCACTGACGTTTACGCTAACCGGCAAGAGTAGCATCCTCGCGGTAAGCTATTTTCCAGCCGTAGATTTGAGCGATGGCGATTACGAGCTCGGCCTCACAGATTTTGAAACATATTATACCATACCTAATGTAAATTCATCGAATAACAAATTTTACTATGACAAAGACGACAAGGAAATTATGATTCCGGAAGGATCGTATGAATTGCGTGATATAGATAGATATTTGAAACGCGCAATTTTACAATCTCATCCCGATGTTGCGGGAAAGAGGACGTTTCGCAAAGAAAATGAAGACGAGAGCGAATATCCGCTGGTGATTCGTGCTAACAATAATACAATGAAGAGCGAGATTATGTGTGCTTATCGGATAAATTTCATTAAACCTAACAACATCGGATCGCTGTTGGGATTTTCATCGCGTCGTATTCTTGAATCGCGATTGTGGCATGAATCGGATGCACCTATAAATATCATAAACGTAAATATTATTCGCATAGAATGTAACGTGACTGCAGGTGCGTACAGCAACGACAAGTGTGTACACACGATACACGAATTTTCACTGAGGGTGCCACCAGGATATAAGATATCGGAAACACCTGCACAGATCATTTACCTTCCAATCGTCGCACGGAGCATTACTGATTTGACGATTCGCATTGTGGATCAGAACGGTCAATTACTCGATTTTCGCGGAGAGGAGATTACCGTTAGATTACACGTACGAAGACGATAACGTGAGATGCTCGTGTTGAATGAGCAAGTGAAGGACACAATTTTTACACCAATCAAGAATATTCGACCGTGTGACATAAATTGTACGACAATTAAAAATATTCGATCGTCTGATAAAAAGAAACTCTCCGCGTCAAACGTTGAATTTTTAAAATCATTGGGATTCGTCGTACGAAATATCTAAGATGTCTAACATCTTGAACATTGGAGGCGAGCCGATCTTTGACGACAACATCGTCAAGATTGAGACTCATACGTACAATCCATACGCCAACACCACTTTTGGATACAGCGATGAAATAAGGATACCCATACAACAGCAGGATTTATACACGTTACCATGTGAAAGTTTTCTCTACGTCGAAGGAAGATTGGTGATGAAGAAGAAAGACGATAAGGATAAAGATGAGATAAATCTCGGAAATAATTGCGTGGCGTTCATGTTTGATGAAATTCGATATGAACTCAACGGCGTGGAAATTGATCGCAACAGAAACGTTGGAATAACCAGCACTCTCAAGAACTATGTATCGTTGTCATATGACAAAGCAGTAATTATGCAGAATGCAGGATGGGAATTTTCGTATAACCTACCGGAAGGATACTTCAACTTTTGCGTACCGCTTAGTGTATTATTGGGCTTTTGCGAAGATTACAAACGCGTGATTGTTAACGCTCGTCACGAATTGATCTTGATACGAGCGCGCAACTATAACAATTCTATCGTCGGAAATTCTACGGCTCAACCGGAAATTGAATTGTTTAAAGTGCAGTGGCGAATGCCGCATGTTACGTTAAACGAAGTCAACAAATTATCATTGCTGCGAGCTTTGGAGAGTGGACAATGTCTAAGTATGAGTTTTCGCTCCTGGGATCTGTATGAGTACCCTTTGCTGCAGAGTACGACGAAACATTCATGGGCTGTTAAAACTGCAATTCAGCTCGAGAAACCGCGCTTCGTTATCTTCGCACTGCAGACTGGTCGAAAAAATATCATGTCACAAGATGTTACAATCTTTGACGACTGTAATTTGATCAACGTAAAACTTTATCTAAACTCCGAATTTTATCCGTATGACGATATGAATTTAGACTTTCGTAAATCTAGATATGCAATTCTGTATGACATGTATCGACGTTTTGGTAAATCTTATTATGGATATGAGTGTGAAACGCTGCTCAACGTAATCACATTCCTGGAAAAAGGACCTTTTGCGGTCATTGACTGTTCGCGACAAAACGAATCCGTCAAGAGTGCTACCGTAGATGTGCGCATAGAATTTAATTGCAAAGAAAATGTGCCCGCGAATACTACCGCTTATTGTCTCATTTTACATGATCGTGTAATTGAATATTGTCCGTTGTCCAACGTAGTGCGCAAAATCATGTAACATCAAACTGATAAAAACTGAGATATTTGGTATTAAAGTACAGTCTTGAAGAGTTACTCATAATGATCGTACCGACATTTGTGGATCTGCAAGGATTCATTGTCGATAAAAAATTTATCGTAAAGGAAGTGGCGGTACTGAGAAAAGGATTCGTTCTCACGCATTACATTTTTGCTAGCCCCATGCCATGGCGTGTTCTTACAAAATCCGACAAGTCTTGCGCTTCTTGGTTGATTGCATATCATCATGGATTGCAATGGAAAGACGGGATGATACCGTACAGCATGGCGAAACGTCTGATTACATCTGCAGTGTGTAATACGGAAGATGATGATGACAGAAAAACTATCGTATACGTTAAGGGACTTCAGAAACGAGAATGGTTGATAAACATACTCGATACCGATGATGGGATATATATCAAGACATTGGATGCGGATTACGACAACATTGAATCTTTAAATAATCTAGATGTTAGTAATACTATACGATGTGAAAAACATGTTAAGAATTGTGCTTTACAAAATGTATTTAAAATATATAACTGGTGGTCGCAACACCAAAATAATTGCGAAATTTTTTCAAAATAAAGAAAAATAAAACGCAATAAAATGTTTATTTCTACTTTTTCCTGTACATATAAGATATATAGATGTATGATGCAGTTTGATAACGGTTCGATAGCTGTACGATGCGGTTCAATAGCTGTATGATGCAGTTTGATAGCTGTACGATGCGGTTCAATAGCTGTATGATGCAGTTTGATAGCTGTACGATGCGGTTCAATAGCTGTACAATGCAGTTCAATAGCGGTTTAATAGTGGATCGATAGCTGTATAATACAGTTTGATAGCAGTTCTTTATCTGTACAATGCAGTTCAATAGCGGTTTAATAGTGGATCGATAGCTGTATAATACAGTTTGATAGCAGTTCTTTATCTGTATGCTGCAGTTTGATAACAGTTTGATGCAGTTTGATAACGGTTAAATAGCTGTACAATGTAGTTTGATAGCTGTACAATGCAGTTGATAGTGGTTACATAGCGGATCGATAGCTGTATGATATGGTTTGATAACGGTTCAATAGTGGTTCGATAGCTGTATGATGTGGTTCGATAGCGGTTCAACTATGATTCGGCAGCTGTATGAAGCAGTTTGATAACGGTTCTTTATCTGTACGATGTGGTTTGATAGCAGTTCTTTATTTCGATCGAGATGTTGACCGAGGCGTTGGCCGAGGCGTTGACCGAGGCGTTGACCGAGACATCATATAAACAGTCTCGTTGATAAATCACGTACGTTTTGTTAGACAATGGCAAGCGCAGATAAAAAATTTTATGAAAGCTGACGTGGCTGAGAATATGCTTTTCAAATTTTATTTCTCAAGCGATGGTTTAATTGTGATTTGATAGATGTGTTTGGTTGCTGTACGATGTGATTTGATAACGGTTCAATTCTAGTGATGCAGTTTGATTGCTGTATAATGCTGTTCTATAGACGTATAATACGGTTTGATAGCGGTTCAATTCTGGTTCAACAGATGTACAATGTGGTTCGATGGTGCAGTTTGATGTATATGATTCAATATAATACATTTAATATGCTCTTTATGGAGTTGTTTTAAACACTGCTTTACTTCGACAGAGACGTTGACCGAGACGTTGACCGAGACAGCATCATATAAGATAATCTTGCTGATAAATCGCATACGTTTTAGTTCTTGTTAGACAATGGTAAGCGCAGATAAAAAATTCTACGAAGCTGACATGAGAATCTTTTTCAAATTTATTTCTCAAGTAAAAGTCACGTACATCTTCACTATATAATGATGGGGGGTCTGCTCCTCAACGTTAGTCAAACTCCTCAACGTCAAATCGTTCTGTGTTTGTCAAATCTTCGAAAGTGCTAGCAACATATCAAACTTTGTTGGCCATAGAATTAGAATTGAATACCCGGTTGTTGGGGTAAGTACAAAAATCACTCTTAAATTAAAATATATTCAAATTATAGCAATATATTCTTTTTAAATTAAAAATATTATATAGTTTTTTTTATTTCAATATGCTAGTGTATTATTTTTTATTATTTTTTCTATTCGACACTTTTTCCTTTTTTGTTTAAGAAAATTAAATAATAAAGTATAATTTTCTTGATAAATGGTTTTTATATAAAATTTTAAAATAAATTTAATATAATATGAATTTTTTTTTAAATTTTTCAGTACGTGTACGTTGGTGACGTCCCACATGGACCGACCACGGCCGTTCACGGCCGTACCTATGTTCGGGTGCCGCAAAGCCACACTTCGATCATTTGGCTAAATAATGTAGTGTCCATACGTGGGGCCGTTGGTCAGCAGGTATGTAATATAGTATTTGTTTTGCAACTACAAAATTTGTTTTTGGATACATGCAGCATGATTAAATAAAAATGTTTTTTACAGCCATATTTTGGATTTGATGAAATCAGGATATCTGGATTCATCAATATCGCCGCAGCTCGGTGGAGGCGGTATTTCCGTCAAGGGAACCAATGGAGAAACGAGCAAAATCGAGAAAATGCATACGGACAATACAATTTTAATGCCGATGTGTGGGATCTTAGGAGATTGTTTAATATGGACCCACCGTCCGAAGATGGTGAAATCTGGGAGTGATTTTACGTGTTATTTTAATTATTACTTTAATTATTTCTTTTATTACTTTTTTATATGTTCCTCTTCTTTTATACTTTTATACTTTTATACTTTTATATACTTTTTATATACTTTTATACTCTTTTTATATACTTTTATACTTTTATATACTTTTTATACTTTTTTATCCTTTTTTTTACTTTTAATACTTTTATACTTTTAATAATTTTTATATAATAAATTAATATACATATATAATAAATTAATATACATATATATAATGGTTTAAAATTGTTTATTTTCCCTCTTGTTCCCTTAAAATATTACAGTCCCTCTCCATCACATCGTTTAATAACCTAATTTTTTAAATAATTAAAGTTTTAAATATTAAAGTTTGCCAAACTAAATTTTTTTAAATTAATTTATATTTACTATTTTATTAAATAAATTATTTTATATATATATAAATCATTTTATTAAAATAAATATTATAATAATCATGTGTACGAACGGATAATTACAGTTAAATTTGCAAATGTTATCATATTGTTCATTTTCTTTAAGTAGTTGATAAACAAACCGAAAAGGTACGATGGGTGGGAGCGTATGTGGTCGAATGAACGGATGAAAAAGAAAGAGATAAGGCTGCATGGTTGGAGATATCGTGTACGGGCGAGAGCATCGCGGCGATGGTGGAAGAAAATAATACACTGCTGCATGATGCGGTTTGATATCAGTTCAATACCATGACATGCAATGTAATTTCATAAACATATTCGTAAACATAGTCCTTCGTTAAGGTGTATGCAGGTATAAGAGGTGATTAGGGCGAGCTATCGTGTCATGATTGAGATATGTGGTCTCTGCTATCTCTGAAGCAAACTCTATCATTTTAATATGTCAGCTCTTTTAAGCTCTCTCGCGACTGTCATGCTGTCTTCTCAGTTCTTTATATTAGTCGCCCACGGTTTTTTTATGGTGTGCATCACGTTGTGCATCACGTGCATCATGCATTTATATGTTCCATCGCCCCCCGCATCGCCCATTCCGGGAATTTTGGCGATAGTAGACGCTGGTGAAGATGCGGGGGAAGTGGTCGACGAACTGGTAGACCTCCGCGAAATCCCCGATCGGGAACAACATGGTGACGGTGACGGTGACGGTGACGGTGACGGGCGACGGGCGGCGGGCGGCGGGCGGCGGGCGGCGGGCGGCGGGCGGCGGGCGGCGGGCGGCGGGCGGCGGGCGGCGGGCGGCGGGCGGCGGGCGGCGGGCGGCGGGCGGCGGTCGCGGACCCCGATTCCCCCTCTACCGGTCGCGGACCCGAAAATCCCGCGTTAGCAATTCCCGCACCGCGGCCGCGGACCCGAAAATACCGCGTCAGCAATTCCGCGCCGCGAGATCCCCGATCCGCGTGACGTCATGCCCCCGCGCGCCTACGAGTTCCCCCCGCACACCCGCTCCCCTCTCGGAGCTCCCGAGTTAGAAACGGCCTAGTCTTAACTACTTTTTTCTTTTTAGGTTTTTTACCTTTATTAAAGAAAGCGTCGCGCCTGAATCGAACAACATGTCGAGTTCGCCAGTGCGTGTTTCTTTGATTGGGAGCGTAATTAGGTCAAGACCATCGCATCGTGCGACGTCTCGTCTTACGTGCGTCACATGATACGCACGCGCGTACTCTGCTTATCGCTCGTCTCTCCTTCTTCCTCGCTACTGTGCTCGGAGTCAGAGTTCTTTTTCTGCGTTATCGTTTTCTTCTTTGCTCCCGTTGTCTCTGCACTTTGCGTCTTTCTTTGCGCGTTCGGTGTCTTTGCCTTAGGCCGCCTGTGGAGATTCCAACACTCGTTGCGAGTGTGTCCGCGCTTCTTGCAATGTTTGCAATGTTTATCTATTGCATTTATGCGTTTTTCGGGTTGCGGCAGGGCGTGTCGGTTACCGCTCCTGTTATTCTGGCAATCCTTACTATAATAGCCATACTTGCCGCAATTTCGGCAACGGGCATCAGACTTGTCGTCGTGCCTCGGCGAGTCGGGTTTCCGTCTCGTGTTAGTCACGGCGCGATCCTTGATTCTCTCTTCTTCGCTTGCGGCTGCTATCGCGTCCTGCAGCGTAGCGTATCCGCGCGATCGGACTATTGCCTGTGTATTCTCGCGTAGTCCTATTTGATAATTTTCTAATGCTTGCTGCTGCAGCATTTCTAAAATGATGCGCTTATGCTCTGCCGTGTATTGTTGTCGGCTTTCGATCATTGACTCGTACAGATCATAAGCTTATTTGTACGCAGTCCGTAAGCTTTCCCCAGGCCTTTGCTTCAGGGTATTAAAATCGAGCTTTAAATGCGTTGTGCTTCGTTTACTCGCATAACATGCTTCCAGTTCCGTTTTTAATTGTATATAATCGCTTATTTTTCGCGTTTGGAAATCCAACATGGCGCGTCCTTTTAATTTAATGCATAGTATTGCTCCTAATATTCGTCCCACGGATCTATATTTTCGATCGCGTGAGTCATTGCACTCAAAAATTCTTGCAATTTATTTGCGTTGCCGTCGAACTCGGGTATCATGCCGCGGGCTTCTTTTAACGTCAAAATTCCGCGGCTTTTTTGTCGCACGTCGTTGTCTGGGTATTCGAACGTGGTGTCTAGATGCGTTTGTGCGTAGTGTTCGCGAATTGTTCTCGCACCTCGTCGATTTCGGCGGTCAGTCTCCTGACCTCGTGCATCATTGCGCGTAGAGTTTCCCGTATTTCCTGCACGTTTTTTTTTGCGTGGCAGTCGGGCGTGCGGATCTTGCCGCATTTGTGCTTAATTCTTGGTGCAGGTTCTGTACTTCTTGTTCTGCACCGGCGATTAACTATTGAGTTTCCGTTTGCTCGTCGTTATTCATCACGTTCATTCGGAAGAATTCCGCTGGGTCGAAAATGTCGAACTCGTAGGAAGTGAGTGAAAACTCGCCTCGTGATGAAACGCGATTAGAGGTGTGGCTCTCGTACGGTCTCGTCCGTCGTTCTACACGGTGTTGTCGTGTCGCGTTGAGTTTGTTATAGTGAAATAAACTCGCGTCGAGGTTCGCGAATGGGAATTTTCGTTCGCGGACGACGTTTTCGGGTAGCTATCGTAGAGGTCTAGTTCCCTATGGATTCTGTCTCGTGCTTCTATGAAGTCTTGTGTGCAATACTGAATAGCTCGGGTGGCTTGCTCACTATGCAACCACGAGTCGTTTGCTATAGCGGCATTGTTATTTTCCGTCATTCACGCCTATTAATTACGTTTACGATAACCGCTTTTCGATTACCGGGGGATCAGTACGTTACTATCAGGTCTTATTGCTTTGCCCTTTGTATACGCTTTTACAAAATTATGTAAATTATGTAAATTTCGACTTACAATAACGCTGTGACTCGTTCCATGCCGTCAGCTGCGTAGTACGGTAGGTCGGTGCTCTGGTGTCGCTGATAACGCTGCGTTGGGTGTTGGGCCGTGGCTGAGTTCCGCTCGGCGGGCTCGTTCGGTCTGCTGATCCTCGATTCGCTTCAGCTGCTCTCGGTTCGTGACGTAGATCCCTTGGTCTTCATGGGTACGAGAAGAAGAACGCCTGTGTTGGTGGTCACCAAAAACCATCAATTTATCAAAAGCGATTGTTAAATGTATACCGCACGAAGACCACTGGATCACGTATCCCTACCACAAAAAGTGGGGACCATATGGTAAATTGATTTCTATATATTATTACAAAAAACTATTTCTTCAACAGTATTCACTCTCGAGTAAAAATAGAAAAGATCACGATAGATCTAATCTGGTTCGAACAGATACTGATGAACGATTTTCATCGAATCAAGTCAGATGTAATTATTGAAAAATGACATACATTGAGAAATGTAAAGCGTTCGCGATATTGAAAAGATCCACATTTCAATCTCGATCCAAATGAACATGCTTGTTCGCTATTATTTTTTCTTAAATTTGTTTGATCGTCACTTTTCAATAATTTATTGAGGTTTTTACAGCGGTTAAAAAATATGACGGTAAAATTTGGATTTTTACGACAATCATTTGGATTGAAATTAATTAATGCATATCGCGCATTATTAGGAGTACAAATAATATACGTTATGTGTTGGATGGTTAGGGTCAATAAATTTTAATTGCCATCAATGATATCTGTGGGCAATAATAGTAACTAGACCGTCTTCGCCGAGAAATTTAACTTCAATCTTTCATTTTATTAATGAGAGTCAAGAAGTTTGCATTATTATTATCGATTGATTTATTTGTCAATTGGCAATAATTAATAAAACAAATCGATTACTATTATTAGGATAGAAATAAAAAATTGATGAACCATGTGCAATGAACGTACACTTTTCGTATATTTGTTGTAATTTTATATTTTGCTATATAATTATGTAGAAACATATACTATTGCGAAACAAGCAGAGAAGGACTCCGTAGAGTGGTCGACGGCAGATGAAAACGTTCTTAGTACGACACCAAAACCCCTAGGAAAAAGAGTAATTACGAAATCTCGCAAAGTTCTTGCAAATGAAAGCGACGAAGAAAGTAGTGCCTCAAATATCCTTATATATCCTTGTTTTATCCATTTCCTTACATACATAATTCTTATTGCCTACACTAGGAAAAATGTTTTGTTATACGAACCAAAACAATTAGTTAAAATATGCTCAACTGTTTAGTTGATGTAAACAAATATATTTTATGTTTACATTTTGTTCTTATAACGTAATACTTTTGTTATAACCAAAAAGCTGTAACTGTATGAATTTCATTATGGAAAACAAAAGTGTTTGGTAATGTGGATTGTTTTATTGCAAACTCTACTGTAATATTTTTTAAGTATATAAAGTCTAAATTTTAGTGCATAGAAAAACAAAATTGTATTTATTGGGTATTGGGGGCATTATTTTAGTTTATATAAAATAAAATTTTATTATGCAGTTTCTATGGGTAAATAACTTAAAATGCTTAATTTTTGTTTGTGAAGTCTAACTACAGTTTTACCAAAAATGCATTAACTAAAGAGTTTTGTTAGACACTAACTTATTTTTCCTAGTATAGTCCTTATATTCCTGAACTTGAAACACTCAGAAAAAATAAATAAAAATTAAGAAATGCGTATTTGAAATATGATAAGAAAAATATTGGCTATAAATTAATATTTCGTTTTAGTAATTATTATATAATTTCATAACATATATGCAATTCTTAATTTAAAATTATAAATAAGCCATAATATTTATTTTGTCTTATTCAAGTACACGTTTTTTAATATGAATCACTCCTTTCTGAGTGCATATATACCTGTGCGTTTGCAACATCGATCAAATTGTTACATATAGAAATACTAGTTAATTTTTCTATATAATATAAATATTGTAATTATTTAATTAGTTAATAAAGTGAACATATTCTTGTTCAAATATCAAAATATTGGTTAAATATGAAATATTTATTTATTTATTAATTTTTTTTCAGATAAAACCAAGAAGCAAAAACCTAAGACTCTGCCTCCGTCAGGCTATAAAAAAGATAAGGAGAATAAGGAAAAAACGTCTAAACAATTAGGTAAAATACTAAATTATTCTCCATTTGCCTTTATGTACAAGTTTTTACGTGCGTACACGTTGCATAAATATACGCATATTGTGCAACAAAGTGTTTTCAACCACTATTTTAATATTACAATTATTACATATTATAAATTTATTTAAATTCCATAATTATACCTAAATTTTGACATTTTTGTATTTAAAACAATAATTGACAAGATCGCGGTTTGTATAACACAATTTAAAATCGAGAAAGGTTCATAGACGGTCATAGCAAGATTTTAGTGCTGAAATAATGTTTCTTGTGTGATTTTTAAATACATTTTCTAATTCATTGATTGTCAATTGATACTGTGATATTACTTTTCTAATTCAATTTAAAGAGTTGTATTGAGGCCGAAAGTAACGGCGCACTATTCAATGAATTAGAAAATATACTTAAAAATCACACAAGAAACATTTCAGCACTAAGATCTTGCTATGACCATCTGTGGGGTTTTTTCGATTTTCAATTCCTGTATTTGTTCTTATTAATTTTTAAATAATACTCTTATATTAATCCTTTTATTATATACATTATTATTTTATTATATTACGTTTGTTATCTCAATTGATGTGCTTTCTGAATCTTGTTTATTCAAATTGAAATCCACATTACCGTTTCACTCTCCTTGTATTATTTTGTTGTTATTTTGTAATACTTATCTGTACTGTTATTATTTTTATACAGTTTACAATTCTACAATTTTAATATTCTAATGAAAATAATTTTAAGAGTTACGCTGAAGTTTGAAAATAAAAATAAAATATAAATTTTTCTCAACGTAAACATGGAAAAAAACACTTAACTAATTAAAATTGCAGAAACAAATCGATTTATGTTCCGACGTTTGTAACATGCACATCTTTTGAATATTAACACGTTACACGTGCATGCGTGCGTACGCGTGTCAATGTGTTTTTTTTTAATTATAAGTGTAGCATAGTGGAAAATATTTTTTACAGATTTAAATAATGAGTCCAGCGACGAGGACAACTCCGTCAGTGAATCTGGTAATTTTACTTTTTATTTTAACGGAAATGTTAATTTTTTATTTTTATAAATTTTTTATGGCCATCACGAGCGATACAATTATTAATGTAAGACATGTTATATGTGCAAATTTACTGTAAATTACAAATAAAAATATTGTTTTAATAGTGACAACTGAAGATACACGTGCAACCGATACAGATGAAAATCGAGAAAAAATAAACTCTTCGATAAAACATGCGATACTTTCTATATTTAGTTAACGTGTTGCAAATAATATTATTGACAATAATTTCAAAATGTTATTTGCAACCAGTAAATTCTTATTCTCATTTTAGATAGAAATACATCATTTAAGGATCGCCGATCAGTTCAAGTACAAACAAGCCTGAGCAAAGACAAAGGTGTGTTACTATATAATATTACGATAATGTATGTAGCTATTTATGTTCTTTTTTGGCAAATTGTTGAAACTGCGGTCAGTTGAGAAATGTACAGTTTTGATACTTTGCAACTTAATAGGCCTGGGTCACTATCATATATTAATTTTATTTTTCTCTGAAATTTGGCATTTTTTATTATTAATGCTACTTCAAAAGTATTCTTAAGAATGTACTTTTCTTGTGTAAACGTTGTGATGTGTAGGTATAAAATGTGATACAATTTTAGCTGTTTAAACAGTTGGTGTATACACAGGTCTAACCAAACCCAAATAGTAAAACGCCTGTTATATTTACAAAATATGTGCGTAAACTCGTGACAAGTGTTTGTGCAAATAACATATATGTAAAGCTGCGTCCGTAAATACTCAGCAACAGTATCGTATTTGTTTCAAGCAACGGTTTATTCGATATTTATTATATTTTTGCAGCAACAGTTTACACTTAAAAGTTAAGTTGTGAACAGTTTACTTATTATCGATGGAAATATATTACATATGGTTGCTGCAAACATTTTGCAGCAATGATTTACACGTCTTTACTGTAAAAACACCAGAAATATGAATCTTAGACGAAGTTACGATTTATCTTACGTAATATTTGTAGCGATAATACATAAATTGTTTTCAGAAATAGGTTTGTATGATTTTACACACTTACGTTTTGCTATCTGACTATAATTACTAATATAATCTATAGTTTTCTTTTTTCTATTATTAGCATATAATTGACGTTTTTTTCCTCTCTGATGACTCAGGCCCTTTAATTCAGCCCCAGATAAACTGTTATTAACATTTCGATGTGTATAGTACTTTTAAGGTTTACTATTTGTCCTTTCAGAGTCCTCTGACAATTTGCGTCTTATTTTCGGATGCGTTGGCGCGTGACTATTCATGGACAGGACGGAAAAATACATTTGCCTTCCAAGGAACAAAAATGGCTCAAACTCTCATTGGTATATATTATAACTTATATGTGCACATATTCTTATTATTGTGTGAATATTAAATTAATGTATGATATATTATAATTGTACAGAGACGGTTTTAAAAGACCACCCTAACACAACCCGGAGTGAAATAGAAAAAAAAATTATGGTATGGTTTCACCATGCCGGTGATAGATGGAAAAGAAGAAATTCTATCTATGTGGGATCTACAGCTGCATCTCAAGAAAAAAGTACTACATAATACTACCACATAATGCTGTTTATCTTTACCATGTTATTTTCTTTAACCGAAATAAAACTAAAATTTATAAAAAGAGACGTGTTCATATTACTAGTTATTGCGAGGAATATCACATGCCTCGGTAGTCGAATTGGTTAGGACACCTTTACGGAATATGGGAGATCCAGGTTCGAATCCTGGCTGAGGTATTATTTTTCATAATACTTTAGTTTTTTTAGGGTTTTGCGGTGGGAGGAATCATAGACGCTTGTTTGCATCAAAAATTATTAAATTGTTTATTTAATTGTTAATTAAACAATTTTTGAACAGCGTAAACCAAATGCATATTTGTGAATGTGTAAATTAAATTATTTTTATTTTGTTTAACATAAGATTTATAAAACTTCTATCACAGGACATTCGTACGAATCCTACAGAATTTCGTCTCGAATCGTTACTTTTATGTTATTGTTGACCTCGTTGAATCTCTATGCGGCTTATACAGCCAATATCGTGAGTTTGTTGCAGTCTGCCATAGATTTTATCAAAACTTTTGGATCTCGTAAATAGTTCTTTACAACTGGGTGTACAACATGTAGTGCACAACAAATATTATTTCAAGTTCGGTATAACATCGAAACCGTAAAATTAATATAAAATTTTTTTTTAAAGAAGAAATGGTATAATCTTTAGAAGTATTATTTGTAATGTCTGTTATTACGTAATAAATTTTAGTGATTATAGAATTATTTGTTTAGTACGAGTAATATGTTAATATGCTAAGACACAATAATCGATTTCTTACAAGGAATTTTTACTCTGGGCATTTTCGAAAACCAGATAACACACAATGTTTAAAATCAGGACATAAGACGATTTATTATGCGGTGTTATTACATTTTTAATGTTTTAATAAATATTTTAGCACTTTTAATTTAAAATTGCTTGAAAAACATACTGATGAATATAATTTCCGTATTCATATAGTCGATCCTCAATTCTCAAGATCGGTCTGTTTTTATCTCACGTATGGTAAAACTCGAAACAAAGAAAGACTAATCTTGAAAAATTAGGAACGACTATAAATACAGAGTCTGTTGTAACTCGTAATTGCTGCTTTCAGGGAGTTCGCAATTAGTGGACGTATGAGCTCTCGGTGAGCTTATATGGAAGCTTTCTGGGAACTACTTTGAAGCTTGCAGGAGCTCTTAAAACATGATTTCTGAACTTCCTTTGAGCTAAAACATAGTTCTCTGGGAGCTTATATGAAAGTTCCTCGGGAACTACTTTGACGCCCGCAGGAAGCTCTTAAAATATGATTTTTGAATTCTTTGCAAACTAAAATAAAGCTCCCAGGGTGTTATTTATTCGCCTCGCAAGGAAAGATGAGGATATCGCGGTGAACTAATACGGTCTACACTGAATATTGAGATAAATATCTTTATTGCTAAACTCTTTGCAGATCGACAAGCCCGTCCGTTCGCTATCGGGGCTTGCGAGCGACTGCCCCCTCTTCTCCGCGCTCCACCGAGCCGATCTCAGTCAAACATAGGACGATCGCGAGCTCGGTCTCGCTTCCTGTATGTTTCCAGGACACAGGGAGTTCATATGGAAGTTTCCCGGGAACTATTTTGAAACTTACAGAGAGCTCTTAAAACATGATTTCTGAACTCCCAGCGAGCTTAAATAAAACTCTCAAAGAGCTCTCAAAAGCGGACATAGCAGCTGCCAGAGAGCTCCGTGCGAATTTTTTGGAAGCTTAAATGAAGCTTATGAAAATTTTGTAAGCTCCTCGGGAGCTCCCCGTGCTGTATGGGTTAATGCCTCATTATCAAATGATTTCTCTGTAAATGCACACTCACTCTCTTCTACAAAATTTGTATCTTTTATAGCATTCAAGTTTGAATTTCTTTCTCTGATTTTATTAAATATAAATTTTTTAATTTAACAAAAATATTGTCATAAAAACACATTATTAAATATCAGAATATCAGAATAAAATAATTTGAAACTTGCCATTGATTGAAGTTGTATCAATTTCTGATCCGCTTGAACTAGCTTGTGCTGCTGGTCTACAACCGTACAATAATTCTAATTCATTATAAAACGCACAATATGATGTAGCAGTTCGACTAACACTGTCTCTTCGACATTTGAAATAAGCTGACTTTAAATTTTTTAATTTTAATTTCATTTGGTCTGTTGTTTTTGTATAACCTTGTTTTCCCATTTCTGGTTCCAGTATCTTAAATATCTTAGCATGTTTATGTTTCTTGCCCATAATTGCTAAAATTTGTTTTTCTATGCATAATTCCAAAAAAGCACGAGTTTCTTGTTCTCCCCAATTTTGACCTTTTTTTTTGGCATTTTCACAAACTTTGGGATACGTAAAATTTTTAATACGCGGCCTTAATACACCATCGTTTACAGCGCTAGATGTTTATTTAATACACGTACTATTTGATACGATACGCTTTCTTCATACGTATCGTACCAACTTAGTACGTTAGCGTTTACACCATCGTATTAAATTAATTTAGTACGAATATAGTGCTTGATACGCGTATCAAATAATCGGTGTAAACATGGTCATTACGCGTGAGATGCACGCAATGTGAGAGAAGTGATCGTACTTATGTTCCAACGTATTTATTCCAATGTTTTACAGACTAACTGTTAGTAGCTTGATACAGAAACAGAGACTAACACTAATTATCAAGAGATAATTAGATATACCCATAGATAGCGCTAGCTGTCAATGTAGTTACCGTCAAACCGCGTCATTGGCGCCATTTTCTTGTTTTGACATCTGATAAAAATTTTCAACTCATAACAATACAAGTTTCATACAATAGCATAGTTTTTAATAGCGTTGAACATGTCGAATTTTGTGCCTGGAAACTACGATTTGCGGATAGCATTGATTTTCTGTTACCATTTAAAGAAAACTGCTACAAAATCGCATCGAATGCTTGTCAAAGCTTACGGTGTGCATGCTCTTGGTAAATTCACAGTGCTTTGAATGGTTTAAAAAATTCAAAAGTGGCGATTTTGACGTGAGAAACGAAAAACGTGAAAGACCACCGAAAAAATTTGAAGACAGCGAATTGCAAGCATTGTTGGATGAGGATGACGCTCAAACGCAACAATAATTCGCGGATCAATTAAATGTGACACGAGAAGCCGTCTCCATACGTTTGAAAGCCATGGGAAAGATTTAGAAGATGGAAAAATGGGTTCCACATCTGACTGAAAGATAGCAGGAAAACCGAAAAACCACTTGCGAAATGCTGCTCGCCAAGTACAAAAAAAAAGTCATTTCTCTATTGAATTGTGACTGGCGATGAAAAATGGATATATTTTGAGAATTCTAAGCGTAAAAGATTATGGGTAACTCCAGGCAAACCACCGACATCGATTGCAAGGCCAAATCGCTATGGACGGAAGACAATGCTCTGTGTTTGATGGGATCAGAAGGGTGTGATCTATTATGAGCTGCTGAAACCTGGCGAAACCGTTAATATTGAACGCTACCGGCAACAAATGATCGATTTGAATCAAGCTTTGCGTGAAAAACGACCAGAATATAAAAAAAGACACAAAGTGATTTTGCTTCGTGATAATACCATCACACACAGCCAAAACCGGTCAAGGAAACGATTGAGGCGTTTGGTTGGGAAATACTTTCACATGCGGCTTACTCACCAGACTTGGCTCCATCCAATTATTACTTATTTAAATCGATGGGACACGCACTTGCTGAGCAGCGCTTCACGTCTTACGAAAATGTACGAAAATGGCTCAATGACTGGTTTGCCTCAAAAGAGGAACAGTTTTTTTGGCGTGGCATCCACAAATTATTAGAGAGATGGGAAACATGTATAGCTAGCAATGAGCAATACTTCAAATAAAATATTTTTTATCATTTTCATACAATAAACGTGTATCTTCTATACAAAAAAATTTCGGTTTCATATTTACATACCTTGTACGTTGCAAACTGTTCATAACATTCGTAAACCTTGTATCGAAACTATATACTTGAATATGTGTTTTGCTCCTGCACGAGTTTTTTCTATGTCTTTTAAGGTCCGTATACAATGACCAGTTTTAGAACGTAATAGTAGACTGTAAAAAACTTATTTCCAGTTTAGAAAGTCGTAGCAGTAGCCGTAAGCGAAATGAATTAATTCCATTTCGCTACTGTCTACGGCCTACGGCATGCATCTTGCAGAAAAGGCCAAAAGTACAGTCAAAGTAAAAGACACAGTCCAATTTTTCTTATATCCATATTATTTAAACTCCTCACTATGATAACTGATAAAATTAGGCTCATTCAACACGTTTTTGCGCATACCTAAAGTGCGCAAATTATCTTGTTACTACTACTATTATTGTGGATAGACAAGGTTGTAAAAATTACGCTACTGCATACGTCCTACTACTTTACTGCCTACTGCCAGTCCTATTGTACGGATCTTTAGTGCTCCAAGCCCTAAAGTCAAAATTTACAAAGTTGCAGCTCCAGTTTAACAATTAAATTTTAGAAACTTTGAATAGCCGTAACTTTGTCAGTTTTCACTTTAGTGTTTCGCATTTTGCATTTCGGAGCGCACATTGTAACCCTTGATCTGTGTACCTTGTTAGAAAACAGCTCGAGTCTGTATGATTATATATGTCAATGGTCGATTCTACGAAAAATGTTTCACTTTTTACTCAAGACATTTTTGAGATATATTTTTTAATTTCGATGTATAATGAATGAATAGTTGCTCAAACCAAGTATTTATGATCGCTCTGTCACATGACAAAATAATTTTTTCACCATTTTGCTTACGATCGATGATACGATTTCTAAACAATTTCAACCAGTTGGACGTGGTTTGAAAATCTTTTCTTTTGATCTATTGAAATTGAGAAGGACAGTAATAGCATATGAGACTTTCTATAAATCTTTTATTGTCCAGCTGTCAGTGTTTAGGCGCCCACATATTAATCTCGGATAAAAAGGCCATGCACTGCTATTGTTCGATCAACTAATCGTTTTTATAACTTTGTGACCCTATGTTGCTTATTTATCAAGTTGTACATACGACTGGACTCTTTATAATCGATCTCACGACCTAATATGACAAAATGTAGAATTCATTAATTACCTCTCAAGTAGGCGCACAAATAATGAATTTATTTAAACTGCTTATCTCTTTATATGTATGTTATTAGCGTTAATGTTTAATTTTTAAATTAGATAATATTTAACTGAATTGTTAAAAATTCAACTTTATATAAATATTCAATATATTAAATAAAATAGAAAAAAAATTTTTATGAAATGATTTATTTCGGACTCTCTGAAGAGTGCCGGGGTATTTTCCAGGGACCACCAAACCCCTTACATCCTCCTGCTTTCCATCATCGCAGTTGTTTCTATTACATCCAAAATAAATAGTACAAAATTTTACATCTCATCTTCCTTGTCGCGCCCTGGCCATTGTGCAGCCTTATATACACTTTCCCTCCCTCCCTTCTATATCCACCTACAATTTCTCTTACCATACCCCCTCCTCCCCCAGCCCTTTCCTCTTTATCCTTTCCATCCTCTACCTCCCAATCTCTTGCACCCCCTTTATTTTTTCCTTTCCTTTATTTCTTTCGTCCATGTCCGCACCTTTTTCCACCCTTCCCCCCTCGTCCTTCCTTCCCTCCTCGTCCATCTTCTTCCTCCGTTCTCCTTTGGCTCTTCGATAGACTTCTGCTTCCATCTCTCTCTCCACTCACCGTCCTACATAATCATCTCAACAGCTCGTCCCTGAAAAAAAATTTTTTATGTATTACATAAAAATTATTTTATTTTACATTTTTTATAACAAATGAATAAATTAAGACTACCTTAAATGTTAATGTTAATTTTATTTAATTATTGTACATCTTATGTAGCGTGCATAAAATTTATTGCATCCTGTGCGTGTACAGATACAAAAAGTATATAGTAATTAAGAAAAAAAAAATTTTTGTAAACAACGATCAAAAGCGAATAGAAAAAAACAATCTATGTTAAAATTAAACACCAGACAAAAGTCACGTATCGTATAACGTTCTTTTAGGAATAACTTTTAACCGTCAAAATCCTAATTGATGTAAGTAATTATTAATCAATAAAAATCTAACTTTTCTTTCCATGTATAAAGGAACAGAGATTAATAATTTTATTGATATGTTACAGCTATTACCTGTTAAATTATTTGTCCATTAAGTTAAAATTTAGTCGAAATCACTTTTATTAATAATAAATACAATAAATAAGGCCTTATATTAAATGGAAAAATATTGTATGATTTTTTATCATTATAAAAGAGATTGATTTATATTGTTAAAAAACTATTCGCTGATATTTATTTACATATTTAAAATTCACATAAAAACCTGAAACGTTTCACAATATCAACAGATGAACTATAAGATTAGATCAAAACCATCAACTTAGGTCAGTTGTGTTGTTTGTCCTTAGAAAAGGATGCCATTTGCGCGTTGCAGCCTGCGCTCCACTGCGTGACGAAGGCTCAGCCGACGATAATCTTCATAATAACAGTGGTCTAGCTAAAGCAATTGTTTTAAATTCGATACATTCGATCAAATTTTTTACCTTAAACTCATAAATGCATAATAAATTAGAATTTGAATTCTTGTTACGAATTCAAGAAATATATTATATTTCTTTTCTCAAGATTGTATATTTATATTATTAGAGAAATAATTAGAGAGGGTGAGAGAGAGAGAGAGAGAGAGAGAGAGAGAGAGGGTGAGAGAGAGAGAGAGAGAGAGAGAGAGAGAGAGAGAGAGAGAGAGAGAGAGAGAGAGAGAGAGAGAGAGAGAGGGAGAGAGAGAGAGAGATTGATTGATTGATCTTTTATTAGCTTACCCAGCTATTTTCAATACATATATATACAATTTTATACTACATCATTAAAAACAAACTCTTTTAGCATTCGTTTAAACATTTCTAAACGATTACAATGTTTAACTTCGGGTGGTAATGCGTTATACATTAACACACCCTCATAAAATAAACTTTTTTGCGCGCTTCTTGTTTTTCGAAATTCAATAACAATATCCCCTGTCTGCCTAGTTTCGCGTTCTCCTTCTACTATTCTAAGTCTATTACTAAATTGCTCCGGCATCATATTATTTAAAATTTTAAAAATAAATATGCACGTGCTGTAATACAGCCTTTGTCTTATGGTCATAAATTGCAACGCTTGGTGCATACATTTAACTTTGGTACGTCTGTCACATTGCAATATGACTCTCATAGCTTTATTTTGCGCTTTTTGGAGCCTACTTAACTGTGTATCTCCCATATCTAATAGTAGCGTCGCACAATACTCAAAGTGAGGTGCTACATTTATTTTGTATATCGTACATCTAGTGTAAGCCGAGATAAAGTTTCCTATTCTATTTAAAAAACTTATTTTCTTCCCTATTTTCTTTAGCATGTAATCACAGTGACCGCTAAATCTAAGTCTATCATCAATAATTATACCCAAGTACTTTATTATTTCTACACGCTCAATCTCATTTCCATCCAAACATCTCACAGTAGTATTGCCTCTCAATTCTTTTCTTATCCCTCTAACTAACATATATTTTGTTTTCCCCGCATTCATCTTCAGTTGATTAATATTCATTCATTCCTCCACTACGTTAAATGCAATATTCAATTTCCTTTCTATCTCCGCACTACTCTCACCTGTTACATATATTAACGTATCGTCCGCAAACATTTTTATATTACACACATCCGAGCAAACGTTAACAATATCATTCATATATATTATAAACAACAATGGGCCCAATACCGAACTCTGTGGCACTCCGTATTCCGTAGTCAGTATCTTAGACCATTTATCATTAAATTGAACTTGTTGCATTCTATCTTTTAAGTACGACCTAAACCATTCTAGAACTGTACCTGTAATACCATAATTTCTCTAATAATCTTCCTCTATCAATTGTCTCGAAAGCCCGTTTAAGATCTACAAAAATAACTCCTACTATTTGTCTCTCACTAATAATCAATTTCCATTCATCTATAACTGTTTGAATTGCTGTTTCACACGAATAATTTTTCCTAAAGCCCGACTGATGTTCCGTTATAATATTATTAATTTCTAGGTATTCTCAATTTGCTTTTTAACTATTATCTCTAATACTTTTTCATATATTGGTAATATATTAATAGGCCTATAATCACTTGCCCTCTTAGGTTTCTCTACTTTTGGTATTGTGTGAGAGAGAGAGAGAGAGAGAGAGAGAGAGAGAGAGAGAGAGAGAGAGAGAGAGAGAGAGAGGTGTTCATTGAGTACCCTAGACTAAATCTTTTAAGAGAACTTACAAAACACAAAAATATAAAGATCAAAAGTAAATAATGACGATAATAAAAAATTACTGTATGTAGTAAAGAGAACAGAATAAAACATGGCACATAAAAACGCAAAATAAATTACAAAAATTAAAACTTACATCCGTTATACAAAGCCAAAAACAATATTTAAAAAAATGAAAATAAGATAAAATGACATAAAGGCGCTAATAAAGCGAAAATAAAACTAATGTATGGAAATTAGCTCGACGCTACCGCAGGTGATGGAAGAATTCGTTTAAGAATGTTCAGTTTTTCTGATTTCATGATAACAATGAAGAAAAAGAGAGGAAGAAAGTAAGTATATAAAGAATAAAAATTTGGACAATTGTTATTATTACTTTTATATTTTTATTTGTTTGCGATAAGATAAATACAAAGATTGATTTAAGTAAGTGTTGCTTCTTAAAAACTATTATATTATGCACACACATTCAAACTTGAATCTGAATAGAGTAACGTCATTTAAACAGCCGTGTCCAATCCTTTCCACATTCTCACATAAAGATTTCAAGGTAGATTTGTAGAAAAATACTTTTCTGTCCACACCAAGAAGAAACAAAAATAGAAGAAACAAAACGATACATATTAATTACGTCTTATGAAGAAAATGAAAACCGTATTCATGCTTCTATCCAGAGATGTATACTTATTTTCTAAAGATCAAATTTAAAAAAGTTAAATAATATTACTAATTTTATGTACCTATATATGTATATGGACACGGAGAAAATATTCTATCGAAAATTGGTATAGTTGCATACTAACGAAGTAATGAACTGGCATTATTGTGTACGTTTATTATTGTAAATTGTAATTAGCTTTTATAATAAAAACTGGCTGTGAATATATTACTTTTTAGATTAAAACCATATACCAATTTTATTCCATTTTTCATTGTATTTGAAAAGCAAATTTAGCAAAAATATTAAATGGTAAAATTCTATTTTATTTTAAATTAATTTTATACTAAAAATTTTAATTGACAGTTAAAATATAAAAAATAATATCGTAAAGTCTAAAATTTCATAGTTATTATATCAATGGCTACTATAATTTATTAGCGAATAACTTATTAATAAATGTGCAATTTTTTTGTCATCACAAACGATTATTTTATTCCAAAAATATAGATATGAGAAATGTAGTTATGTCTATAAATGTTTTCAAATGTAATTTGTCTTCTTTAAATTATAATTGTTTCTTTATTTTATTTATTATTTTATATTTTTAAGCAATATTATTTATGCGAGAGAGAAAAAGAGTGAGTAAAAATTAATTGCATGATGGAAGGCGAATGACCACATTTTTATATATCCCATACCAAAATTTAGTACATTGCATTTTAAATAACAATTGACTTTTAATTTGAAAGAGAAAATGGTGATTTTTAATAACTATTTAATAAATTCCCGGGAAAAAATGTATATATCTAATTATATATAATTTTGTATAACTTTGTAGATTTAATTACGTATGGATTTTGACCTGATCTAATTAGATCTAATTAGATCTACAAAGTTATACTAAATTATATATGTATATAATTAGACATATACTCATTTTTTCCCGGGCAGAGAGAAAAGTTTTTTCGAATTTAATAAATTTTCTTAAAAAGGATTCGTTACCAAAGCTAAAATTTAGCCATGACAGCTAAGATGTGTCTTTAAGATGTAATGAAAAATACATATGTCCCAAAAGCTCACTACGATAGCATAGGTTGATTCGTTTTCTGTCACCGTGGGTGGTCTGCTTATGTAGCCTTTGGAGTGTAAATTGCATTAGGAGAAAGGTACCGCGTGCGTCACCTAGCGGCAATCCGCGAACTAGATACTTTTTAAATTTATATAATATAGAATAATGTTAGGAATTTAATTACATTTACCATAATTGTGATTGCATTTATTATATAAAAATGGTTAATTCGATTGACTATTTCTATTTGATATTCTACTATATATTATTTTAAATTATTATAATTTATAGTAAAATTTTTATCCTGTTTGGCACAACTATACACTGAAAAAAATAATCGAGTGAAGACAACCAAGCGTCGGAGTTACGCAAATTTAGTTGCACAAACTGATATCGAGTCAAATTGACTAAAATTCAAATTAATTCTACAATGTGACGTAGTTATTTGTACTCTAAAATTTAGTCAACAGTAAAAGGTTAACTGAACTCAAACGTAGTTATATGTACAATTTATAATGTTATTTGAACTATCAGAATTATAATAACTTTACCTCTGCTTGGAGGGTCAAATCAAACTGACAATAAGTACATTGAATTCATTATTTGGATAATTAAACATCTGCGTAATAGATTTAACTAAAAGAAATCTTAAGGAAGAAAGAAAGAAAGAAAGTTATAGCAACTTCTTTAATTTTGTTGATGTGATAATATGCAGAATTCAATTTATTCTGCACATTTTATTCTGCAATCATTGTAAGGAATAATCAAGAACACTCATGCTAGAGTTAACGTTTTATATAACATCATCGCTTGACAATTGCAGAACAAAACTTCTTTTTGGAGTAAGTTTCATTTGACGATCACGGCGACGTGAGGTATATCTCCCTTCTGTTATTTTTCAGTATATAGTCGTCATTAGACAGAAAGAAGAAAAACGCTCGCATCGACGCGATCGCCAAGTAAAACTTAGGGCCATCACACACGAAATGACATAAGCTGCATATGCACAGCATAAGACCGTTGGATTAATCAGCTCCTAGCATAAAATTGCCATATTGATTTATATAAGATGCTCATTGGCTCAGCGTTCTTATACTATGCATATGCAGTTTAATTATGTCATTTCGTGTGTGACGGTCCTTACTCTTGTTCGCATGCACGGCAAGATATGTCCTGCCTCCAATATACATATAGAACGCGTAATCTATTGTTTGGAAATATTTTCTGTTTCGACGCAATTTTCTACTCTATGCTTATATATATCCAGGGTTCTAAATAATGCATTACTTTTTGTAATGTGTTACGGTTTTATTAAAAAATATTTTTTCGATAACTAATGCAAAGATCCTTAATTATGCATTACTTTCTTAATAAGTAATGCGATTTTTTTCATTACGCATTACTTTTTTAATAATTTAATGAGTAAAGAAATAATTATTTATTAAAAAATTAATAAGTAATACATTATTTTTTAATTTGCATTTTCATTACCCTGTATATATCTATAAAAAAAGCATCTACCATTCTCGCTCATTTGGCGAGCGAAATAAAAGACGCGCGCGACGCGCGATGTTGGACGCAATCGTTCACGCACCATTGTATCCTCGCCAGCTTGAGAGACGTCCCGTGTGGTTATAACCTTTTTCACGGGCGGATTTTTTTTGCCATTCTCAAGAAGAGTGGATTCGTTTCTCAAGAGGATTCTCATTCAAAAGGAACTGTCTTAAAATTAACAGTTTCTTATAGTGGAATCTGCTTAATGCTGCGCTAATTATCACGCATTGGATCAGTGCTCGCTTCCCTTTTTTTCAAGGTTTAATCACTTTCCTGCAGTGCTGCTTTACGTAAATGTATATCTTGAAACGGCGGAGAAAATTATTATCACTACAGTAAGTATTGAGATTTATATTTTATGTTTATTAGTCACTCTTTGAAAGTTTCAAATAGAATGCAAAAAGTTTAACCTCTAAAACATGTCGTGTAGGGGGATTGATACTACATTTATTGATATTCCTTTCATATCGACGACATACATCTTTATGTTATTATGAGAAAATGAGTTCTAAAAATAGTAAAAATATGAATTCTAAAAGAAGCGAGAAAGAGCCCTGCGAAGAAAATTTCGTACATAAAAAATTAATAGAATGGCAGCTTGAAGAATACATAGATGCATTTGATCGTAAATATTGTTTTTTTTTGCATAGCTAAATATTATGCATACAGTTATGTTATTAAAACTAATTGTGTTATCTCGTCTTATTACAGGTGAGCATATAAACGAACCTGTTAGTTTTTTTAACGTTCCTAACGAAGTAATAGCAAATAAATTAATAAAGTTAGTTGGTCCCTATACAAGATTTATAATCGAAAGAGAGAAATTAAATACGTCACAAGTAAGTATTTTTATTGAAACTTTTTCTTACTATATTTTTTCATGTTTAATTGTCCATGAAAGAAGATTTCATAAGGATTAATTTCGATCACTAGTCTTGTGTTGCGATATTTTTTATTTTTATCTTTTTTGTATATAATCTAATTTATTTTATAATGTTTTTTTGTGATATGCTTTCGAAATATTTCGTGACTACAATTTGAATTTTTTATCCAACAGGAAAAAGATGTTGAACACACAAATACAATAAGTACATTAAAACAGTTACCGATACAACTCATAAATGATGAATCGCTAAATCAATTAAACACTTATGAAGAAACAGTACATTCATCTGATATTGAAAAAGTTGCTGGTACTTCAAATAGGCTACAAGCTGTGCAAAACAATAACTCTAGTAGTACTACAAACGATATAATATTTATAGATATAAAGGATGTAGAAGATTTTAACGATTTTTCGAAAAAACATTGCGATGCTTCTTCATCTCGGGAAGAATGTGATGAACATTCTAAGGAATTACAAAATGTTTCAATTTTATCTGATGTGTTAAAAAAAACATCGACAGGTCGTTTTATTTTAAAAGAATATGCAACACACGGTCATTTATCAGATAAATCTTCAAAATATTTGTCAAATTTAATTATTGATAATATTTTATGTGACAGTACAACGTAAGTAAAGTTTGTATTTTAAAATAAAATTAAATGTAATTATATTACACAAATTACATATTCAAAAGATATACATATAATTTTTATCTATGTCACAGTGTCATTAGGCCACACGATTTCTTGGAATATAAAAAACAAATAAAAGATATTTTTCCTTCGGAAGATCCTGACGTATATTACAGACCATCAATTCTTAAAAATTAGAATAATTCTAAGAGAATATATGTACCTGCTGGTGGTAGACTTTATGAGCGTTACAAAAACGTACTTAAAAAACATCGGAAACTCGAAAAATTATGTAAGGAAAACAAAAATGAAGTAGACATTGAACCTACTGAAAGTAAGCGTTATTTAAATATCGTAATTATATTTTCAGTGACAGTTTTAAGTACCGTTTTGTATTCCATTATTATTATATTTTCCCAAACATTTCTATTATTATTAAATTATGAAATTTTTAGATGGGTTAGAAGAAAGTTTGCAATGGCTAAATAATAATAAGGAACCCTGGGATGAAGTTAAATTTCATTGGAAAAAACTTCTAAGGTGCGTTATGAAAGATTAGTTGCAAAAGGCAAAGGGACTGTTGACGCATATATGACACAATTTTCACTGCTGACATGTTCCTTGGGACATGTATTAATAAGTATTGATTTTAACCAACTATATAATAAAAAGGAAACCGACATTTATTTAAAATGGCCTTTGTTCTTTGAACGATTTTTTGCTACTGCTTCCCAAAGAAATATAAATAAAGCAAGCGATTTGACTACTTTTTTAACGGAGGATTTATCAGATCGTGAGTACTTTTCTGCATTATTATGTTAGTAGGATGCTCCTTTAATATTTGTTCTATATTTAAAATATCTACTATATTGCTTAAATTTGCCGCTTTTATGCGAATAATGATTTTATAGCCAAAAAAACTTTTCTATGCATCTTTGTCTCAATATTATTTTTGTTTCTGCTTCCACATTTAATAATACTGCTTTTGCGTCATAAACATATGTAACTCATTTTAAAAATCATCGTATACTAAAGATAAATATAGAACATTATTTTTCCTTCAGATTCAAAAAATTTAACGCAAATTTTATTATTACCCTACATATTTCCACCTCATGGCAGTTGTGCTTATAAAAAAGGGAATAAAAAATATTTTTATAAACCAACAATTTCAGAATGTCAGAAAAGTTTAATTGTTCATGCCAAAGTAAGTTTGAACTTGTCTTTCTTTTTTACTTTAATATTAAATTTTAGAATATTTATTTACGGATATTATTTTTAAGTTTGCGATATACAACGTCTTCATAAAAAAAAAGTTGAAGATGCAATATCGAGATCGATGACAGTCCAACCATATATAATAGCTATTGGTCCAACATTGAAGGAAATCGTCAATTATTGTGTTATTGTCGATAAGGTCCGTTATGAATTCAATTCACCTTTAAAAGCGCTGCAAGTTCTATTTCAAATTTTTCATGTTTGTCATGCTGAGTATCCAATAGAATCCAGACACATTATGTATGTATTACAAAAAGTTTTATTCAAAATTGATACTGTATATGATAATTGTAGCAGTGATGTTCTACGAATTATAACTTTATTAAAAAAATCTGCTGCAAGCAATAACATACAAAACAATTAAAATTACTTTTCGTAAATTAGTATCCAATGTTTCATTGTCATGGTTTATTAATATTCCAATTTTTTCTTATAAAATTTACGTATTATTACTGTTATATGTAGTAAGTTTAACATTATTAGTTTTAATTTTTAATATTATTCATGTTTCGTAAAAATAAGTGCGTTCTATACTTATTTTTTACTTATGATTATTTAAACACAGAACAAGCAAAATTGATTTATGTAAAGTAAATAACTTGACTTCTTGAATTTTGGAAACCATGTCGTATTGTTGTCCAAGATGCCATTACACTGATAAATCTATCAAAGGTTTATCAATGCACATGAAATTAAAGCATTTTGGTACTTTTTGTGATCCCGTGTTTTGTAAGCAAGATGGATGTATCAGAATTTTTAGCGATATATATACATTTAAAAAACATTTAAATGCTAAACACTCAACTGCTGTAAAATTGTCGCCTAAAAAAGTAAATGTTCATGACACGTTTGAAGTAGATGTAAATGATAGTACTGTCGAAAAATTACATAACAATTTTTCACCAGCAGCGGTAGGTCTATGTACACTTGGAATAGATGAATTTAAAATTGCCTTAACTAAATCTGCATCAGAATTTGTGGCTAAGTTGTATTGTAATCCTAATATTTCAAAGGCAGCGATACAAGATATAATACAAAACACAAAAGAATTATTTAATTCGGATTTTCTAGATATTTTAAAACAAGTACATGTTAGCAGTAGTAACAATGATAATGATTTTAATAGCATGATTGAAGCTCTTTCAAATCCTTTTAAAAATTTGGAAACGGAATATCAAAGAGAAAAAAACTTAGAAAAGACAGGTTTCCTTATTCGACCTACTAAATTCGTAATAGGCGCAGAAGAATGTCCTAAGAAAATTCACAATACCATGACAGTAAAAATAAAAAATGTAACAGAAAACCTTATTCCACTTAGAAGCATCTTTAAGAAATTTTTAAAACTACCGAATGTTTTTAGTATAATAGAAAAATATATGAATAATTGTTCGACAGAAGAAAATATTACTTCATTCTTAAACGCTGAACTCTGGTAGAAAACAAAAGCTAAATTTCCAGGAAAGTTAGTGATACCAATTATGCTTTTTTACGATGATTTGGAGTTAAACAATCCTCTCGGTCTTCATAAAGGTATTAATAAAATTGGTGCAATTTATTGTAAGATACTTGCTATACCACCACAATATTCTTCAATGATAGAAAACATTTTTCTTGTTCAGCTGCATAAATCATCTCACCGCAATGTTTTTGGGATAAGAAATATTGTAACGCCATTAATTGAGGAATTAAAGTTTTTAGAGGATATAGGTATTTCCATTCAAAATAATCAATGTGCTCGACAAGTACATTTTACATTATCATTATTTGCGGGTGATAATCTCGGAATTCATACGCTTTTCGGTTTTCATGAAAGTTTTCGATCTAATTATTACTGTCATTTATGTCGTCTTAACAAACAAGTTTTAGAAATAACAACAGTTGAGGACATACAATACTCTAGAATAAAATCGAATTTTCAAGATGTGCAAAACAATAGCCACGGACTGAAAAGTGAAACAGTTATTCATGACCTCCCAAATTTTCACATTACTGAGAACGTGTATTGTGACGTTATGCATGATGTCTTAGAGGGAATTTGTCGCTATGTCATTATTAAAGTCTTACATAATCTCATAGATATTGACAAATTGTTCTCTTTGGAAATCCTAAACTGCAGAATTCGATTTTTTGATTATAAAAGCATTGAATCATCCAATTGTGTGCTTCCTTTTACTCAAGAAGCATTAAAAAAGGATGTTTTCATTTGTTCAGCTTCGGAAATGAAAATGTTACTTGAAAATCTCGGGTTTATGATAGGTGATTTGATACCTCAAAATAATAAAACATGGGATTTGTATTTAACTTTGCGAGAAATTCATTGCATACTTTTGAAGACTTGCATTACAAAAGATACAATACAATTACTAAGATCACTAATTTCGAAACATCATAGTTTATATATGAAAATTTTTAACGAACCTTTGAAACCAAAGTTTCATTTTCTCATACACTATCCTACAGTAATTGAAAAATGTGGACCTATTTATGCTATATCTTGTTTACGCTTCGAAGCTAAACATAAAGAATTAAAAGATTATGCTCGCGTTGTTCGGTCACGTAAAAATATTTGTTACACTTTAACTATTAGAAATCAAATTAGGTTCGCTCAAAGATTACAAGCAAAAAAAGGATTTGAGGATCGAATAAAATTTGGTTCGCATACATTAATAAAGCATATTCAGCAATTTTCGGACTATGACTTATTTAAATCTTTTGTAACCGAAGGCGAATTATATGAATATGAACACATTCTTTCATTTGTAATAATTAATGGAACTAGTTATAAAATAGACATGCTTTTAATTACTGATACAATAGATAACTTAGTTCAGTTCGGAAAAATTAAGTATATATTATGCAATAATAAGCGTGATATTGCGTTTCTTCTTTTGAATATGAAAACTAAAAGTTTCATTAGACATGTGCATGGATTTTCAATAGAAGATACATCAGAATGGTGTCTTCGTACTTTTAAGAGTTTAAATTATAATAAACCTTTGCATATACATATTTTGCCTGATGGGGAAACTTGCGTTCCTTGTTAACGTGTAATACTTTTTGATTCGTATTCTTATATAGCTATTAGTAATATGTCATTGCTATCATAACAATATTAATTCAAGAAGTCAAGTATTTTTATATTAAGTATTTTAATGCCAATACGCGCGCACAATTTTATTTATACTGATGTCTGTAACATAGAGGCTGTGTTACATCTTACATTTATAAACGCTTATGCGTATTGTACGAATATGTATAACATGAAAAACGTACGGATATTTTTAAATAATAGGTTTAACTTTGTATTGCAATAATCTTTGGAGAATATATCTTTATATTTTTATACACATGTGCATGTTATTTCTTATCCATCACAGTTTCATATTTATCATATTATTGACCTTAAAACAATCTCTTAAAACATGCTTCGTAAAAGCTTTTGCCTCATTCTGCAGAAAAAAGACTCCAATTGCTTAGCGACTGAACCAATTTTAATGTTTTATGTAAACTATTTCATTACGCAATAATAAATTCCAAAGTTATTAATTCGAATAAATGTACAGTTAAATGTATTAGCTTTTTAAAATTAACGAAGAGAGTGAGTGATGGAGTAGAATATTACAAGTATTTCAATCAAGAGTAAGATTAATATCGTAATATACTTGTGTATGGGTTAATATATATAAAGTTCTCTTAATACAGTTAACATGTTTTGCAAAATATTAAAGCTTTTAAAAGCGTGTAAATTGTATTAAACTCTCTTTATTAAGAGAAGCAAAGATATATATTGTAATATTAACCACACACTCGATTACAATACTTGTAATACTGGATTATTCCATCACTCTCTTTGTTAATTCCATTTAAAAGCAAATAGATTTAGCTGTACAATTATTTTAAATAAAAACTTTGGTAGTATTAGTATTACTTAACGGAATAGTTGAAAATAAAAATTGATTTAATTGCAAAATAAATGGAGCTATTTTTGTTTGGAGAATGAGGTAGATTAACGTTTCCATTTTTTCAATCAATAGTTAAGATGAATTCGCGCAACCTATAAAAAAGGCTAAAGAACATATAATATTATTCTACGCAACACTATAATTTACCAATTCAACTCAAGAAAAAAGTAAAATGTGCTCTATCCTTGATACATTCTATAACTTTACAGGGTTGTAGTTACTTTGCGGAATAGTTGAAACAATTTCGTATTACTACTTCCTTGTACTGTATATGTTACTTCATTCTGCCAATAAATGCTACTATGTTTGACTAAATAAGTACGTTTCTTTAACACCTCAACAATGTAGTGAGTCACCTTCATAACTAGCTGATTAAACTTTACTTTCAGTTGCTTTCATACAAAAAACAAGTTGAAGGAATAAAAAAATTTAGTTCAACTAACGGAGTAACTTAGTTGGCCATATACAACCCCGAAATTTAGGTTCAGTTAACTCGATTCTACTTCGTGTTACTAATCTTTTTTTTCAGTGTACATATATGGTTATTTACACTAACATTATAGCAATAATAACTATAAAAATGATATTTGCAACTATAATTATTTTATTATGCAATTATAATTGCAAATACTAGACAATTTTCTCTCAGTGCATATGCACACATAATTAGATATAATTATATGTTTTTAAATATAATTAGATTAAATTTTTAATAGGTCCCATTTAATGAATCACATTTTTGTGGTAGATATGGTAAATTAAAATATATTTTTATGAATAGAAGATTATTTATTTATACTTGTATTCATTTACACAACATTCTTATATAAAATATTTTATACATATGTAAAAAAATATTGCTCAAATTTTGCAATAAAAAAATCAACATTATTAATAAAAAAAAAATTTTTTATTAAAATTTGTCTGAAATTATAAAATATTATAAATTATAAAATTTATAATATGCAATAGAAATTATTATAATTTTCCCAGATAGCACACAGAGTTCAAAAAGAATTCAATTGTATGTCACCAATTATGTCACCAATTATGAATTCTTTTTTAGATCTTTTTTATAAAAATAATTCTTTTTGCATCTTAAAAAGAATTCATAATTGATGACATATTATTGAGTTCTTTTTGAATCTTTGTGCTATCTTTGTGCTATCTCTGTGCTTTAATTATGTGAACGATAAACTCTGTAAACGCGCGCATACATATATGAAAATAAAATTACTTATTCTATAATATAAAAATAGTATTTTTATGCAAATTTAATGCAAACACATTATTATATATATTTTAATCAAACATAAAGGTATACATACATATATATAATGATATCTAATTTGATACAATTATATATAAATTTGTATATAATTTAAATTGAAAAAATTCTGATATAACTTTGAATAATATGATATGGAGTTATATTTTGATATAATTATATACAATTATTTAATCAAAAAAGAATTCTAATATAATGCTGTATAATTCAATATGGGTTTATAAATATCTTGATATAATGATATACAGGGAGTCCCAGAGCATACTGGTCACTGTTCATAAAAAGGTAGATGGGATCGAGATGAACATAAAAGTTCAATATTGTTGTGGGTTTGGTCTGCTAATAATCAAGATATAAATTTTTTAAATTATGCGAATGAGAGCGCGCCTTGCGCGCCGAAGGAAGGGCTCGAGCCGCTCGAGCCATAGCACGGCCTACTGTTTCAAGCATTGGCTGCTGGCGGCGGCGGGGGAAAGAAGGAGAAGCGTGGCGTCGTCGCCGTTCCCACGTCTCGCCGCACCGCGCCCAAGCTCGCGTCGATGGCTGCTACGCACACTCGCGATTACATGACGAGATTATAAATTATTAATAAAAATAGGACAAATTTAAATCGTAATAAACTTTTGTAAATAAGAAAGTCGAAAGAGAGAAAGCGATGGAAACGTATGGAACCTGCAAATAATATAATATTTGCCGCATCAAATTCTCTCGTTTTTTATAGAATATTAAATTAACGAAGATTTATCACGATTGATTCTTTATACATTCTCCTTTCGTAACCATCTTATTAGAAAATTACGAAATGCACGAAATACTATCCCTAATATGCACTCTTTGTAAAATAACACGATAGAAAAATATTCACGTTTGATCTAACGACTTCAGGATAAATTATTCGATGCAACTTCTATGGTAATTATAAGTAATTAGAGATCAATGTTATGTCAAGTATCGTTAGTATGGTTAACTAGAAATGATTTTCGCTTGTATATGATAGAGAACTTCGAATTTCTTCTATCGTTAATACATTATAAGTCACTGAAAATCTGTCGTAATTAATAATGCAATTAAAGGTAAAAGAAACTCTGAATTCTTTTATTCATTATTGAATTTTTTATTTACTCTTGATTTGTATGTAAAATTGAACTTTGTACTTTTATACTTTGTAATTTAGCAGGAATATCTTTTCCTCTAAAGTATTTACAGAAACACGATAAACGTCATTTTCAACAACAGTTCCAATCAATATTATTAGAGTTTCATTAAATGTCATAAAATTTTTTTAACAAGATTACTATTTTTTAACATTTTTAACATTAAACACGATACGACACTCAGAAAGAAAGTATCGTGCTGATTATTCATCGCAGTTTTAGTGATAATTTTTGATATTTTTTTTTTTCGATCGTGTGTACACTAAAAATATAAAGAAATGATAATTGTTAAAATTTTATTCAAATTACACATAATGAAAGTAGAATAGTACAAACTAAAGATGTTGTTAAACGTGATAATATTTACTGTATTTGTGTGCTACGTAGTGCTTGAGAGAGAAAGAGGGAGGGGGGAGAGAGAGAGAGAGAGAGAGAAAGAGAGAGAGAGAGAGAGAGAGAGAGAGAGAGAGAGAGAGAGAGAGAGAGAGAGAGTAAGAGAGAGAGGGAGAGAGAGGTGTCATACTAAAATGCGCAAAATGCTTATCCATAGTATGTTACACTCTTTGTAATAACACAGAAAAATATTTCCTCTTGATGTAACGATTTCACGATAGCTTAGGCGCAATGCTACGATAATTATGCTCAAAAATTAATGTTCAATATCATGTATTGTTAACACAACGAAGGATTTTCTTTTATAACCATAGAAAACTTACAGTTTCTTCTACCTTTAATTGCATTATTAATTACGACAGATTTTCAGTGACTTATAATGTATTAACGATAGAAGAAATTCGAAGTTCTCTATCATATACAAGAGAAAATCATTTCTAGTTAACCATACTAACGATACTTCACATAACATTAATCTCTAATTACCTATAATTACCGTAGAAATTGTATCGAATAATTTATCCTGAAGTCGTTAGATCAAACGTGAATATTTTTCTATCGTGTTATTTTACAAAGAGTGCATATTAGGGATAGTATTTCGTGCATTTCGTAATTTTCTAATAAGATGGTTACGAAAGGAGAATGTATAAAAAATCAATCGTGATAAATCTTCGTTAATTTAATATTCCATAAAAAACGATGAGAGAATTTGATGCGGCAAATATTATATTATTTGCAGGTTCCATACGTTTCCATCGCTTTCTCTCTTTCGACTTTCTTATTTACAAAAGTTTATTACGATTTAAATTTGTCCTATTTTTATTAATAATTTATAATCTCGTCATGTAATCGCGAGTGTGCGTAGCAGCCATCGACGCAAGCTTAGGCGCGGTGCGGCGAGACGTGGGAACGGCGACGACGCCACGCTTCTCCTTCTTTCCCCCGCCGCCGCCGGCAGCCAATGTTTGAAACAGTAGGCCGTGCTATGGCTCGAGCGGCTCGAGCCCTTCCTTCGGCGCGCAAGGCGCGCTCTCATTCGCATAATTTAAAAAATTTATATCTCGATTATTAGCAGACCAAACCCACAACAATATTGAACTTTTATGTTCATCTCGATCCCATCTACCTTTTTATGAACAGTGACCAGTATGCTCTGGGACTCCCTGTATATTTATTTACTCGAAAAGTAATTTTAATAAAATGTTGTATAATTCAATATGGGATTATAAATATTTTGATACAATTATATATAATTATCCACTCAAAAATATAATGTTGCATAATTTGATATAAAGTTATAAATATTTTGATATAATTATATATAAATTAATGTATAAATTGATTTTATTATATGTAATTATACATAATATGATATAATTATGCATAATTAGATACGAACTTTTTTCCCGGGTTATTAAATAAATCCCGGGTTATTAAATAAGTATTTAATAAATCATTTAATAACTATTTAATAAACTATTTAATAACTATTATAATAAAATGCATAATTGTCTCCTTGCCGGTATTCACTATACCAAAAAATTATTAAAATTTTTTTCTAAAAAGCAGTAAAATATTTTTTCAGTGAACGTAGATAAAAACTATAAATATTAAAATGTTATTTTTTAAACATACGTTTTACATATTTTAGAGAAAATGTTTAATAAAATTTACAATCTGTAGAATTAGTAAACCCTTTATTTTCAAGTTTTTATTATTAATTGTTTGTCGAAGAAAGATATATTAAAACATAAGATAAATATTAATATTTATTTATTAAAAAAAAATTTTTGTTGATATAGACAGATTTCTTGATATCACAACCAAAATGTATTGCTAATTTTTGTATCTGCTAGAATTTTGACTATCACGTATAGAATTTTGGAATTTTATTGCTTTTCTATCAGCTAGATTGATTAGGTGCAATACATATATATATCATATTTGCTGATTATTTATCCATCTCAGCTAGATTTTACACACATATAATTTTTATAAAAATTGCATTTTTTGAGTGTTTATTTGTATACTTTATTTTTAAAATAACACAACTCTATAAAAAAGGATAAATATATAATCAAGTATATACTCAGTTTCTTCGTAATGCTAATATACATCATTAACCATTAATATTTACATAGTTTTTTATTGTGCCATAAAATGGTTTATTTTATATTGCATTTTAAAACTTATTGCAGAATAAAAGGATAATTAATAATTATATAGAAAGCGTATTTTTTTATTTATCTACCAATCTTCGAGCGGTTTAATCAGTTAACAGCTTTATAAGGGCCATGGCACACAAAAAATTTAAGCAGTAAGCAAATCAGCTAAGAATAACAGTCAAGAATTTAAGATATAACTTAAGCGGTAACAAATCTAAGCCATTAGTCTTTTACTTATGTTCTATTAATATGATTAAAAAAATTATTACCAAGTATTATTTAAGCAGTAGATAAAGCAATTTTTTATTAAAAGATATGTTAGATTGCCTCTATCTTTGAATTCTAAGGAAAAAAAGAAGAAAGAGAATGAAGAAGTGATAAGAGAAAAGGAAACAACGTTTTTGTGTGTGCGTAGTGTACACATGCGCCAATCTTCTATTAATCCAAACAACGGTCGTGATTGGACAGACGGACGAGAGAGGGAAAATGACACTTCCCCATCAATGAAACCAATGAATAAGCGGCTATTTCATTTTAAGACTTAGCAGTATGTCTTTCTTAGTTTGTACGCAGCTCGCGTGTTGTTCTTTTCAAGTATTATTAAAACGCTCAAATTTATATTAATAATGTATGTATAAGAGCAATGCGTGTTAACATATGGTGACTTTCATTAAGTGCTTAGTGATTCTTTGATATATTTCTAAGTGTTAAATTCTGCACTTTTAAATGCCTCTTATCAAAAAGAAATCACTAAATCAGAACCGAAGAATAATACATCAGGTTTGATCAGATATTTATTTTTTATTAATAATCCACAAAGTAAAATTCTTTACTTATATAAACAATATTTAATTATCTCTCAAATCTTATTTGAGTAAATTGATTAATATTTGTTCCATTAGCATGCGCGATGTTCCATTGATTTACAATATTAATTATCAATTTTATAAAATGTTCTGAAATTATCTTTGCGAAAAATTTTAAATAATTTGAGTGATGAGAAAATAATATTTGTAAATTTGAAATAACTATCCATAAAAACAAGAATAAGGAATTTTGTTTTCAAGGCTGTGTCTGTAACTTAACTGCGATTTTGAATTTTGATTTATACTTTCTTCGAGATACACTGTTTTGATCCTTGAACATTGAAACTATTTATTTAGTTTACATACCATAAAAGTATTGATTATTATCGATTCAACTTATAAATAAGAAAGGATTTTAAAGAAAAGAATTAAATATTTTATCAATTAAATAACAATCAATTATTCTGTCAAAGTTCCAAAAAAATAATGTAATATAAAAAATAATGTAATAAACTTTAAAAAGTACAAATTTACAAAAAAATTTATAATTATTTCAGTGTCAATTACAATTTTTCAAAATATATTGTTTATCAACATTTTTTAAATATATAAATTTATTATTTCGTTATGAATAAAACGTTGGTACTTATTAATATAAAATCGCAAATACAAACTTTCTCAATTTTCACAAATAAAAATGAAACAAAACCAAAAATTAAAGAATAATCACTTGGTCGAGTATAACAAATGCAATTTGTTTTCGTATTTATGCAATTGTATCTATTGATTAATAGATACAATCGCATAAATACGAGAACAAATTGCAAAGATTTTTGCAAATTGTTCAAAAATTTTCTTAAGTATGTAGAAACAAGAGAACAAAAAGTTACGAATATGTCATCTCTCATATTTACTCTTTTCTTTCACTTCTTTTGTGTTATTTTTTTTTCTATATCACGCAAAAGAAGTAACATGGAAACCATTAACGTATTTATCTTGTTTGTAAATCAATCTTTACATTACTTTATTATATATTTTTTATTTAATATAAATCATATTTTGCATATAGATGTACTCACAAACTTTTATTTTTTTAATTTATCTTTATGTAAATAATGTTTCCTATTATTATATGCTAAGATATACTTATTTAAATACATAAATATATATTATATTATATTATAATTTGTTTTAAAATAAAGTTCTAAATAGATAAATTAAAAACTTATGTATAACACATGCATAAATACACATTTTAATGATTGGTGTGCTCGTGTTTGTGTACTTAAATGTTCGTATATATTTTTATGTTAAAGATTTTTCATACATTAAGTACAAATTAAAGATGTTATATATATATATATATATATACATTTATATAATTTTTTAATATACATAAAAAAAGGAAATCTACTTTAACTAAATTTTAATTGTAATAATGATATTTAAACATATTATGAATTCCATATATAATCACATGCGTATATAACATTTCTAATCTATTTTAAAATTTTATTTTTGACCGCTATTTATCATAATTAATGACAAATTATATAATTATTAAGAAATTTTAAAAACAAGTTTTGACAAATAATAATTTTTGTCTTATTGTTTCTAACAAATTTTGTTGCCGACAATTTTTATGTAAGTGACAATTGAAATAATATAATGGTATTAAAAAATTTCATTAACAAAATCTGTATTGCGCATCTTTTAATATTTCTGATATCAATTCATCTTTTTCAATTAATTTTCAATTCATCTTTTTGTATCTTATGCTTTATTTTCTATTAAAACAACTCTTGTGATTTTTCTATTTTTATCTTGTTACATTATTTATAGTAGCATTTATAAAACTTCAATGTTTTTGTATTCTTGTACTCTAATAATTAGAATAATCTAATAAAACTAAAGTATACTTTTATATAATTAATTTATGAATTCTTTGTTAGCAAGAAATGTCACGCTAAATTTATGTATCTATAATGTCCTGACAATTTGTTATCGTCTTTTATTGGATATTTTCAATTCCATTTCGTAATGTCTACCTATTAAAGTTACTAGAAGATCGCCTCTTAACATGCTATACGTTTTTCTATTATTGTTGTGATCGTAACCTATATCTTACTTAGAATTTCAAAGTACTACCTTGATTTAACTTGCTCTAGAAGATAATGCTGTTTAGCCAAAATATACAATTTCAAATCAGAAGAATGTCCAATGTTTAAAAAAAGAAAGAAAGGGAAAACCTTTCCCTTTATTGAAATTATAACAATAAATGAATAGTTACTGATGATTACAATTATAAACAGAGTTGGAAAGTAACGCGCTACTTGTAATTGTTACTTATTTTTGGTAACAATCGTTACTTTTTTTTATTTGTAATGGTAACGATAAAATCGTTACATTTTTACACTAACGGTAACAAATTTAATCGTTACTTTTATCGTTACCTTGTAAGTTATATCTTTATTCAGTAAATCGCGCGCTTCAGATAAAATAAGAAAGGCACATTCGGACATTGATAGAAAAATAAAAAGCAGAAAGGCAGAAACCAATTGGAGCTAGTAATAAGCTGTACAACAAAAAGTTTCTATTACTTATTATTAGCACGAATTCTGATTGGTTTCTGTCTTTCTGTTTTTTATTCATTTTTGTCAAGATCTGAATGTGTCTTAAAGTCTAATGTTTGTGATGCTTTTTATTTTTTTACATGTTAGATTGCATATGAATATTAAAAGACTTTTGTTATTAGATTAATGTGATATTAATGATTATACGTGCAATTAGAAAAATGTATATCTATATTAATATTAATATATTAATATCCATATAATATAATAAATAAATATATACATACATATATATATATATATATATATATATGTAATAATAAAAATCCTTCTATTATTCCTTTGTGATTGCATTTTAGAATTAGTTAGACTCGATCTATAAAACGTATAGATTTCCAATAAATATTAATTTTAATAAAGAAAATAAAGTAACGAAAAAGTAATGAATTACTACTTTCTTAATAATAAGTAACGCTAACGGTAACGAGTTACTTTTTAAAATTAGTAACGACTCACTTCGCATTTAATATTTTCAAAACATTTTATTTGAAATGTTACATTTCTACAGCAATATCACAGAAATATTACGTGACTATTTCTGCAACGTTTCAATGTCCGCGATCATTACAATTTTGTTGACCGTTTTCTGCAGTATTTTAGTACTATTTCTAAAACATATATTCATGTAAAATATTACAGAAACATCTTAGGAAATATTTTAGGTACATGTGTCGTGCAGCTTAAGCCCACTTTGCACAAATCTCGCGACTACCCATAGTTACATCTATTTATTGTAGCTTAATTTTTACAAACGGAAAAACGGTCACCTATTCAACTGTTAGCCGCCGTCGACGTTGCTTGACCTCGAGGATTGTATTCGGACTAATATTTCGTGATGCTCTATGTATACTTGATGTTTACGAATACATATTTGTTATAGATCAGAATTTAATAGATGTCAGAAAGATGAAACATGTATAATTAAATAATATATTTATAAATAAGTATAAATTTACAGTTTTTTTACTGACTTTCACATATGCGAAATAATATGTGGAATAATTTGTAGAAATATATGTTTTCGGGATTTATTTGGTGACAAAGTTAATTAAAATTATGTTACATGATTTAAACACAGAAAAAATTATGTTTTAAGTCGTAAAATGCGTTACAATTATTTTCAAATCAGATCACTAATTTCAGCCGAAAATACATATGTAATGTTTTGACAAAAGTATAGAACATTTTATAAAAGTATATTATTTAGTAACAAAAATATCAAATACAATAAAATTTTCGTATGGCAGCTATTTTATTGTAATCTAATTTTTCAATACCTATGCAATCTTTCAGAAACGTTTCGGAAATATTTTAAATACAATATTGCGTTTCATATTTTATGGAAACGTTATTTGTGCAATATAAGTATAATATTACTTTTATAATGTCTTAAGAATATTTTTGAAATCAAGCGACGCGGCAGCGGCGCCACGCCAAGTACTACATAAAGAATCGTGCCGCATGATGCAAACTTCACTGTGGAAATGTCGCGGCGCTACTAAGCTTTATCTGGAATTTAGCTGTCAAATTCACTTTCAGTTAAAATATCTCAGAAATCAAAATCATAATAAAAAATCTAATAGCAATTTTATTATATAATATTGATGTGAGCTTTCAATTGCGACCAAATCGACGACTAGTCCGATTAAAATTGGTACACTCAACTCTCGAGATCTCTTGCGCAAAAAAGCTCACTTGAGTTATTTTTCACAGATTCACGTGTACACACACACATAAAGCTAGTTTATTGTTCAAGGGGCTTCACAATGTACCTACATACACTTTTATAAAACTAAAATAAAATTATTTTGTAATGTAGGTGATGAATATTGGTACGCGAAAAAAATATAATAAACTTGATAATTCTGAGATCTCGAAATTTCTTGCACGAAAAAGCTTACTTAAGTTATTTTTCACAGATTCACATGCACATACACACGCAAAACCAGTTTGTCGTTCGAGGGGCCTCACAATGTGCCTACATGCAATTTTATTAAACTAAAATATATAAAAAATTATTTTGTAATGTAAATGATGAATATTAGTACGCGAGAAAAGTATAAGTTAATAAAAATAAAATAAATATATAACATAAATAAATATAAATACATGATACATATATAAATGTCAAAAATATTAATAAAATAATAATAAAATATTAAAAATTAATAAAATTACAAGCTTTTGAATATTCAAGCTATAATGACATTTATGTTAATATACCTTGGTACCTTGGTACCTTGTTACCTTGGTTAGAAATATGTAATGCTAAAAATCAGTAAAATATCAAAAATAATTTTACAGATTCAGATTTAGAGAGTATATGGTATATTGTCATCTCAAGTTCTTAATTTCTCCGATTTTACATTTTACAGATTCTAACGAGATAGAAAAAGAAAATTTAGATTCTTTAATACGCATAGACTCAACAATAACAATGATTCATTGTTGTCAAGGAACAATCTGCAAAAAGGTAGCCGAGAAACATTTTTTCCTATGATGATGGAATCATGGTGAGTAATCACATAAACTTCTTTTTCAATTTAATCTCGATTTATTATATGTACTTTAATTTATAAAAATATGTTTATAGCCACATTTTTTATTACATGACTATAATTAAGAGTGGAACATAAAAGTACAAGTTTAAAAAATAAAAAGATTAAAGAATAAAATTGTATAGTAGACATTTTAAATTTTACACATTCTAAACTTTATTTCTAAAAGATAAATGCATAATATAAAACAATTGTCATAAATTCTGTAACCGTAAGAAAACTGAAATTTATAATTAAATCTTCTTTTAATCTTTAATTCATTACTGTATGACTCTATATATTGTACATCTTACACATTTTCCATGAAAACTTTCCCATATAACTGTAGGTGAGAACATAATATTGTTATATATATATGATGGATTCGGGGAAACGTTATTAGCATAGTATAACCAGTAGTAGCACAGCGAAAAAATGCTTTTGTTTTGGGCAGCCTCCAGATTCAACATGTCAAGAATGTATGTACATACCTACGAGGGTAGTTTCAGAGGGAGCGTCCCAGATGCGCACAGTAATAAACGGACACAGCAGACTGAGTGAAACGGACACAGACCAAATGCGCACAGACCAAATGCGCACGGACCAAACGGACACAGTAACCAACAAACTTACTACATGGGTTGCGACTTTTCGGGCACCTCTACCGACGGGGTGGGTGCGGGAGGGAGGAGGAGCCCCCCTTTGCCACCCCCCCGTGTGTGTGTGTGTGTGTGTGTGTGTGTGTGTGTGTGTGTGTGTGCGTGTGTGTGTGCGTGCAAAGCATTCTCTGCACCACATAGGTTTGCGACTGTGCGCATTTGGTCCGTGCGCATTTGGTCCGTGCGCATTTGGTCTGTGCGCATTTGGTCTGTGTGCATTTGGTCTGTGCGCATTTGATCTGTGTCCGTTTCACTTAGCCTGCTGTGTCCGTTTATTACTGTGCCGCATCTGGGACTCACTCGTTCCAGAAGTACCCGACTTAACAAAGAAAACACAAAAAATTTGGGAAAAAATATCTTTATTTCTCAACATATTCTCCTTTTAGCTCGATACACTTTTCCCAGCGATATTTAATAGCTTCGATACCCTGTTTATAGTAAGAACCATCTTTGCCTTCTTTGAAGCCGATTCTCCCCTTGCAGTCCATTTGTTTTGACTGTTCTTTCGTCTCAGGTGTGAAGATGGACCCATGTTTCATCCATGGTTATGAATCAACGCAAAAACTCGGCTTTATTAATGTGAAACATCGCCAAACACTCGATTGAAACATTCTCATGACGCTGTTTTTGTTCCACTGTAAGCAAACGCGGCATCCATCTTGCGCACAGCTTTCTCATCTCCAAATTTTCAGTCAATATGCGATGTATAGCATTTTTAAAATGCCTACGGTGTCTGCTAGCTCACGCACTTTCAGTCGACGGTTATCCAAAACCATTTTATGGATTTCTTTCACCATCTCTGACATGATCACCTCATTTGGTCGACCACTGTGATGTTCTTGGCAGCCGTTTGTACGGCCTCGTTTAAACTCTGCCACCCAATATTTTACTGTTGTAAACGAAGGAGCAGACTCTCCCAGAGCAGAATCTAGCTCAGCTTTGATATTGGTTGGACTGAGACCTTTCAAATGAAAATATTGTATCACATAACGATGACAAATTTTTTTCATGTTTCTAAATTCACTGAGAGAGTTGACTATTGATAGCTGCTAAACAAATACTAAATAACATAACGTCTTCAAATTTTACACTTAAGCTTTATAAGGTTGATACTTTCTACCATAGTAATTTTTTTTAAACAACCGCCATCTATACGTCAGGTCAGGTACTTCTGGGACTACCCTCGTACATGCACACACGTGCCCAGACAACTTATAAGAACTATTTAAAAAAATGGCGCACTATCACTACGTTCTCTATTCGGTCCTGAATTTTAATGGCGAATGGTCACGTGGACCTCCGCGCGGGGATCAAAGGTGCTACTACCGGTTATACTGTGTTATTAGCGCTATCCATAGACACAGTATATCTAGAATGAGCATTGCGAGAATAGGGATAAGGTTCAGAGGGAAAAAGCTAGCATACTTTGGGTCATACCTTTCTCTCTCGTTCGCGCATGTGTACAAGTGCAAAGTCCACCTTTTGCACTTGTGTGCATGCGCGAGACCATCTTTTGCACTTGTATGGATGCGCAAATGAGAGAGAAAGGTATGACCCAAAGTACAGAGGGTCCAGAGACAGTGTAATAAAACAACTGGAAACGTCATTTTCTGGTTTTATGCAGCACAGATTTTAAAAGTGCCCAAATAAAAAAACATGGTAACATTAAGTGAACGTACAACGCGAGACCGCCTCCTGAAATATAATAATCTATAAAAAAATGTATAAAGGTTTTTCTGCATGAAATCTACAAGTTCAGCTAAATATCAAACTAAATGATGGACTTTCAGAGAACGCACAAACAGATTTATTATTATATCTTCAAATACAAATATCAGATGCGTGTTTATATTCAAAAATATTTTACAGCAATTTGATAATTGATGACTTTGAAACCTGTAATCAAAAAATATAAATATTTAAATGTAAATATATAATTATAATATAAATGCATGTATAAGTGTGTACATAGAATTACGAATAAAAATAATAAAACTACAGGTTAATAAATAAATATAAAGAATTTATTATTCTAAAGTTAAAACTATTGTAAAGTAATAAAATAACATATTTACAGTTAACAAAAACAAATACAGCTTTTTTGTTTAATTAAATAACATTATAATTAATAAATTTTTTCAAAATAAAACAAATATTTCTATTTTTTTATTAATGCAGTTTTTTCTTAGCTTTGTGATCTACTATCAATCTATAATTAAAATTGTTACAATCCTAAAGTTATAAACTGTTATAAACTAATAAACCATAAAGAATTTATTATTCTAAAGTTAAAACTATTATAAAGTAATAAAATAACATATTTACAGTTAACAAAAAAATAAAGCTTTTTTTAGATAACATTATTAATAAATTTACTTAAAATAAAACAAAAATATTTTAGCTTTTTGATTAATGTAGCTTTTTCTCAGTCTTTCTGATGTACTATTAATTTATGATTAAAATTGTTATTATCTTACAGTTTAAAATTGTTATTATCTTACAGTTTAAAATTGTTACACTAAACTAATCAAATAAACTATTTACAGTTAAAAATATTAATGAAGTTTTTTTTTTAATTAAATAACATTTTGATTAATAAATTTCTTTAAAATAAAACAGAAATATTTTGATTTTTGAATAGAACAGATTTTTTCAGTCTCTGTGATCTCATTGAACTACGATAAAACAATTTATTTTATACGAGTGTTGCATAGCCATTGTTTTGCTAGGATAACTTGCAACATTGATTTTTGGGTAATTATTTACCTATACGGAGCCACCTCCGATTTCAATGTTCTTCACATATGTTATCAGGGACGTGACCCTGAGTAACTTTTCCTTATAAGTTAATCGTCGGTCATTGTTCGTTAAAGAGTTATTAACAAAAGAAGTTTGAAAAATGTTCATGTAAAATAGAACAACGACACACACACACACACACACACAGGGGGAGTGCAAGTGAGGGAGCCTTCGACCTCCTTCTCCTGCACCCACTCCGTTGGTAAGGGTGCCTTATACAGAAATACGCAAAAGTATGATACTTTGTTGAGAAATAACTATCACACAAACTTTCCACACAAAATTTGGTGTGGAAAGAGAATGTATTCTCAGAAAACGCGCGGGTGAAGGGTTCCGCCCTTCCCCCTGCACCCTCTCCCCGTAATTTTTCCTAACTCTAACCCACTACTTTTATGTCGCTATTTGGTTAATGTGAAAACATTGGAAACGAACAGCGTGGAAAGTTGCAAACCCATGTGATACAGTACAAGCGTGGACGTCGTTTACGTTCAAGTTTATTAATATTGCAGTAAAAGTGCCGAATGGGTTTGCTTCGTGTAGAAAGTCAATAAAAGGGCAAAAACCAAGAAAATGCTGAGCTCGAATATTCAATTGTATTTAATTAAACTATGTCCACGCTTATACTGTACCACATGGGTTGCGACTTTCCATGCTGTTCGTTTTCAATGTTTTCACATTAACCAAATAGCGACATAAAATTGGTAGGTTAGAGTTAGGAAAAATGAAAATATAAATCAATAAATATAAATTAATAATTTCAGTATTGTTCTTATATCTATTTTTGTCTAAATATTATAATCAAAATTTCAACGTCAAAAATTATATATAATTGTGAAAACTTTCCGTGTTAATAACTTTTTAATAAATGCCGAACGCGGCCTAAAATCTTTACAACATTACTCAGAATGATGACCTTGATAACAGGACTTGCGGCCTTCCCCTTCCGCACTCACCCGTGTGTGTGCGTATTGTTTTATTCTACATAGATATTTTTCAAACTTCTTTTGTTAATAACTTTTTAACGAATGATCGACGATTAAGTTATAAGGAAAAGTTACTCAGGGTCATATCCCTGATAACATATGTGGAGGATATTGAAATCGGAGGTGGCTCCGTATAGGTAAATAATTACCGATTTTTGTATTACTTTTATTGTTTTTAGAGAAAATCTTTAATCTATATATATACAATATATATATATATATATATATATATATATATATATATATATATATATATATGAACGTAACAAAACGGTAAATAATTTTATTTTTTTAATTGTGACAACTAGGTAAGGTATAGGGCAAATCTTGAAATTTATTTATGTCATTAAACGACTTGAAATTTTTGATGGTATATCTAAAAATTTTTTTCATCTGAATAAAAAAATTCAATGTTTTATTATTTACAAAAAATAACGTATTTGCTTGCTAACGGAGAGATGTTAGCCTATTGAAATTCGTTAAACTTTGCTTCAAGGAATCGGTGGATAAAATGCATTGCTTACAACATTTTTTATTTTTACTTATACTTCTAATCAAATATCCGGCAATATAATGTAAATAATTTACTTCTGTGTTGTTAAGAGTGACGGTTTCATTTACGATATCAATATTGTAATCGACTTCTGTATTTAAAGATGTATTAGTTTGATGAACTTGTTTTTTAATATTCTGGATAGTTGCGAGAAAGTCTGGTAGGAACTCTCTATCATCTTCATCGTAGCTGCCAGTAGATATTGATCTCATGTAGTGTGAAATAGTAATTAATTTTAAATTATTTTTCAGTTGTACAGCATTTAAAATACTATTTTTCATTCTAAGAACCGAGAATAAATTTTCCAAACAATTCTGTGTGAATCTTCCACCTAAAACGAAACCATAGTTTCTTTCATTTAACAAAAAATAATGACAGCTCGATGTACGACAAAGTTGAAATTATTATTCCTTTTTGAAAAGGCTTCCATTCTCTTTTGTTACCAAATTCTAATAAACTTACAAGATCTATAAATTCACGCAAGTAATCTAAAGTTTCATTAAATTTAACAGTGTTTTTTTTACTTAAAGCAAAAGTCAGATTTCGTGCTGCTATAATCTTGAACCACTTAGAAAATTGATCAATTATGAAGTCGTTTGTAATTCAGGCCTATCTTTTGCTTTTCCTAAAAATTTTTAAGCCGTACTAACTTCGTGGCTCAAAACATGAGTAACATTTTTTACCCTCATTTTTTGAAAATGATTTTTCCGTTCGAAATATTCGTTTCGCAATTTTGGCGTTAATTGAAAATCATAATCTTTTTAATTATCAAATAAATATTCAATGTGTTTCGAATTACATTACTCGGTAAAGAATATAATTTAACGAATTTTTCAGGTATTTTAACTATAACATTATTTAAAAGTTCTTCTTTTAGGTTTTTGAGAGCGTGTGAAGCATCGTGAAAAAAAACAAATTAAAAAAACTGTTTACTGGATGTTGGTACTTATTAATAGTTTTGTTAAATTTTCCACCAATAATACCGCCACATTGCTTGGTTCGCAGAGCCCATATCAGAAATAACAGCGTGTACATCTAATCCAATATCATACGTTTTTCTAATAAAATTTAATATTAGTGGCTTATATTTCGTGCCATCTGTATTTTTACCGGTATAATAAAAATCGATTATTTGTTTTCAACGGTGACTTATTCCTGCTAACATAATACAAGCACATGTGTAGCTACTTCATTTTTGTTATGATCAGGTAATGTTACATTACGTATTAAAACCCCCGTCGAATTGTCGTAACATAATTTGGACGTAATACTAATTTCGTCCAAAACTAAAACGCAATCTTTATCTGAAATTTTAAATTGTGATGCCTTTATACTTAAAAAATTAAAAATCTCGTCAGAGTGACCGCTAACAAATTTCCAATTTTTTAATTTTTTTCGCAATGTACGCAAAGATGGTAACGGGGGGTAGGTTTTTTTTAAATAGTTCTTTATATCCTATGATGCCACAAGAAAATTTCAACTGGTACGCTTTTACTAGAGTATTGTCACACCACTTCCATACTATAGGAATTTTCTTATATCACTGATAAACAATTTGTAGCTGATTTTCGTTAAAAATTTTCTGTATACTTTTTTTCTCTTTATGCGTTGTTTGTAATTTTTTAATTTTATTTCTCATCTAGTTATGTTTTTGTTTGTATCTACGTTTCATCAAGCTCCTCAAACTTTTACTTTTTTAATAAAGTTTCTCCAGTTTCTTTAATTTAATTACTGCATCTTTATTTATCTTGCTGTAATCCATTTGTAAACATCGTAACTCTCTTCAGTATATTAACGGAGACGGCTGCAATTTCCTTATCTGGGGGAGTTACAATCTGTACATCTTTTGTAGTTTGATCCGTATAAACCAGTATTGTTTCTACATCAATATTTTCTGTAGGTTCTAAAAAAAATAATACTTTTACAACACACACTTATCTGTTTTATAATCATGATATAATTATTGTATATTATAATATTATAGATATTTTTAGTTGAAATATAAGTGAGCGAATAGATAATAAATATATATTATTAACAAAAACAAAATAGAAATAAAAATTCTTTATAAGTCTCCTTGGATAACTTTGACGATTTTACTCAGGTTATAGTCAGAATGTCCAATTTTACAATATTCCCAAGCAACACATATTAGTCAAGATAACATCAAACTGACATGAAATTGTTTGATTTGACCTTAAGTTGATGTGTCATCTTGACTATATGTCTATTATGTGTCTAAAGCTACGGTCCACTTGACGCTATAAACGTTTCGAAGCATTCTTTGATTGATCAATTCGTAAAATTCTTTGTTTCGATTGGTCAATCAAACGCTTCGAAGCATTTGTAGCGTCAAGTGGACTGCCACCTAAATATGTGTCTTTAAAGGAACTAAACAGCGTATGCGAACACAAACTTGAAGTTTGCATGGTGACAGAGCAACGAAAATTTTTTTAACATGTTTATAATTTTCAAATCACGAAACTTTTAAATAATAATTAAACTTTATATTAAACAAAATAATATTAAAAATAGTTTATACATATTTAAAATAAATGTTATTTACTTATTTCATAAATCATAAGATATTTAATATTTTAAAGAAATTTTGTTGCATTGCAACGTTGCACATTTTAGGCTCATTATACGAACAGTAAATAAGCGTATGCGATAAACCAATAACTCAAGTAGAAAAAAGTAGCTTTCGCATACACTATTTGATCGTTTTAAACAATTTCTTTATGTTATATATACCACTACAAGTTGTTGAGATTTGCTGGACTAAATCGCCAAAGATAGTTGGTACAGCGTTATTTTTTAATTTCTTTTTTCCATCTGCGCTAAGCTTCTCCCACATGTCTGCCGCAAAGTGATACTATAACATAAAAAAAACATGTAAATAAAAAAGCATTACTATTTACATATAAAATTAAATAAAAATATTTACGTTTATTATTAACAAATTTACATCTTACTTTGCATAACACTGCTGAGTTTCCAGGAGTGAAACCTTTCATTTCTCTCAGATTTATACAATTCATACGCCATTTCTCCCTCCGTATAGAATCTTTTAGGAAACTGCTCATATACAAGTTATGATAATATTACACCCTTTGGCTACACAGTTTGGCATCTATGATAGTAGATCAAAACATTAATCATTACATATAAACATGCGATCAATGGAAAGAAAAAACAAATTAGTAAATTATAAACTAATAAAATATAATAAATAGTCTACAAAATATAATAAATTTTAATGAGTTTAAATAAGTTTTCATTATTGAAGTGCAACAAACATTTTTATGAAATTTTAAAAACACAAAATTTATAATTGTTTGTCTAAAAGCTTTATTTTAATTAAATCAAAATAAAAAAGTGATTCTTTGGCTAATTTTTATTTTCTACATAAAAAAATTTTATTGTTGTTGCATTCTAATAATATAAACGTTGAGTTTACAAGTTGTAAAAATTATTTGTGCATAATTTATGCAATATTTTAACAAGACATAAACAATAATATAACAAATAATTAAAATATTTAACATAATTTTCATTAATTATTAATTATAGCAAATATATAACTTTAAAAAAATAGAATCATATATATATACAGTGGAACCCCGCGTTAGCGGACTGTTCGGGGCTCTGGTCCGCTAACGCGGGGTTATCTTCTATTGCTTGGTTTCACTCCCACTCCGTGAAATTCAGGGACGTAACGGTATTGCCATCTAACCAGTTAATGTTTACGCTTAAGACTAAATGTATTCGATCATAAAATTGCAAACAGAGCGTCTCAGATTAAGTCAATCGTATCTATAGCCGTCCGAAAAACTCACATCTCGTACCTCTAAATTATATTCCCGAATATTTTATATTCCCTACACTTCTAATTTATTATTATTTTCTAACATATAATTTATAAATAAAATATTATCAAATTAGAAATCCAGCTTTGATTGCAATCGGTGTTCCTTTTTTTATGTGATTGCATTTAAACAATTTATTTTATTTAATTAGTGTTGGCTATTTTATTTACATGTGCGTGAATTTTTCAAATAAAAATTTATATAAAAATATATTTTTATTTATATTACACGAATAATATTTTGAAACAATTTTTTGAGACAATTTTTAATGACCATGTAGACAAAATAATAAATTCTTAAATTTAAAAAAATATTAGCCATTTCTTAGTCTTAAATGAATTAATTACACATTAAAATCTTGCACAAATCTTTAAGAATACGTCGTAACTGCTTACATACTACGTGACTGCATTGCTATCCCCACACACGCTACTCATGTGGGCCGAGTGGAGGGGATAGTTTCTGTTAACGCGGAGTACGCTAACGCGGGGTTCCACTGTATATATGTATATATGTATATACATACAATATTTACATTGATCTTATATTGTAATTATGAACAATTCTGGTTCATACTTAATCTCTGTTTGCTTTCATTAGATCTGAAACAGAAGTCTTTCTCGGCCTTTACTTTTCTCATGTAAAAGAAAAGACCCAGAAAGACAAAAAATAGCACGACACAGTTTTTACTACCAAACACTTTAAACTTAACTGCACTCACGAAATCGCACGTTTTTACATTTTTTACCGCGCAATAACTTTCACACATGACTGATGTTTCGGCAATATATGTGACATATATAGCTATTCATAAACAGGAAGTGACGTCTGACCAGAAAATGGCGACCCGACTTGTGCACCAATCAGAAAAGAGCAAGCTTATCGGCCACACTGTCCCTGGACCCTTTGTAACACAAAGCATGCTAGTCTTTTTCCTCTGAATCTTATCCTTACTCCCACAATGCTTATCTAGATATATTATGTTTATGGCGCTAACAGCATTAGTTTATCTTTATTAGGCCGAATCTACGATCCCAGGTAGCAAGGTGTCGTATAATCATAGAGCTTGTATTAATGGAGGGGCCATTGCTATATACCGGATTCCGCGCGGGGAGAACAGAGACATGAATATATTCTCATATATTTTGTCTCTTTTCGTGTTGGACATCCCCACCACTCCGTTTTCTAGAAGGAAAGAAGCGCCACACATACGAGCAGTACGACAGGTTCGAGCCTACTACTTGAACCTTGGGCTGTTACAATTAGTACAAAAAATTTTTACATATGAAAGTAATACTGTGCATTCATTGATTGGCATGCATCTTTTAGATTCTAAATTATGTACCACTTAATGAATGCACAGTGTTATCTTTGTAAGAAATTTTTTTTGTACGAGTTCGAGAATCGGGCCTCAAATTGTATAGTTACGAACCTGTTTCCACAGGAAAAAAGACAAAATATATCCACTTCTCTGTCGATTCTCCCCGCGCGCGTCGCGATGCACCAAGGCCCCTCCATTAATACAAGTTCTATGCGTATAATTAACGTCATTTTTTGGTCATTTTATGACGAAGCAGACGTTATAAGATAATGTAAAACTGATGTACATTTGTCTCATCTTAACAACGTCATATATTGACGACAAAAATACGTCATTATTTTCATATTATTGACGTCAATGCCTATGTTCCAAAATTGACTACCAACGCTGCAAGCATGTCATCACAAAATCACGCTACCAGTAGCATTCCAATTTCAACAAGCATGCTATGAGTACAAATCTGAATTTCATTTTGAAACGATATCTTCAGCGCTGACAGCAGACTAGAAATAAACAACATAACGCCATAATTGATTTAACCGCAAAATGGAGAAACATGTGCAAAAAAGATTTATACATCAAAATATAAAGTTAGTACTTGAGTTTAGTGAATCTAGTGATTCAGACTCAGATTCCGATTTGATGGAAATAATAATACAAAATTATAATCAAACTCCAAGAGATTGATGGAAGGAAAGGGAAGTAGGTTGGCGAGGGAATGTTTAATGGAGATAAGGGAAAGATGGAGTAGAGGAAAGGTTAGGAAGGAATGGAAGAAGGAAAGAAAGGAGTTCATTAATGGTTAAGGGATAGGGATTGAGGAGGGAGAGAGGGGAGGGGAGGGGGAAAGCTGGTGGGAAAAGGAAGAAAAGGAAAGACAGAAGAGGGACAGAGGAAAAAAAATAGGAGTGTCAAAGTATAATCCCAGTGAACACAGTAATATAGCAGCAGTGTAACAGCAATGTAACCAAGTATAACAGGTTACGTTACTTTGAAATTACACGTAACTTACATGTAAGTTACAATTTCCGACTCAGCAATATAACATGTTATAATTACATGTTATCTAACCGTTACACAACAGTTACAAAGAAAAATAAAATAAAATAAAAATTTCATTTTTTTTTTTGAAATTATTTTTATCAACAGCACATACTACATTTAGGATAAATCTTTATTAATTAATTAAATTTAAATTATGTTATTTTTTATTTTATTCTTACTTGCCGCTGCTAGGTTTGAACCTGGGATCTTAGGACTACGAACCTTGTACTCTACCTGCTACGCCAATTTGACTCATCGGTATGGGTACTTGTTATTGTCTACATGTACCTATATGTAAACTGACGCGACTATATTATTTTTTATAAAAGCAATTAAATTTTGCAAACATATTAAAAATAAATAGCATTAATTTATTTACTTATTAATTTCATTGTTAAATTTATCTTTTTCCATAACCTTAATAAATTGATGGAAATTGCGATCTATTTAGCACTAATCTTTGAAGCGTTCAAATGATTAATTAGATGGTTAACTATATAGATCATAATTCTAAGAAAAATTGAATAGTATACATTTATTATTCTGTTTTTATTCAGCACATGATGAATTTAGATTTTGTGCATTTTTTGTTTGCAGTAATTGTAGACAAACCGTTATTTTTGAAAACATTATCTTTATAATAATTTTTTTTATTATTAAATAGATCTGTCATTCAGGATGTTATAATGTCTGATTTCTGAGTCAACTACGACGCATCGTTCCGTAATAACATTGATACGAACGTGTTATGTTACGATTATACACTTTTTGTTGAATAACTATAACGCCAAAACGATGTGTAACAGCTAGATCACTTGCGTATAACAAATATTACATAACAGGTTATTTCCATGTCATATAGCACTTACATATCACAAGAATAACAATGTTAAATTACATGTAACTTCCATGTTATATTGCCGCTATAAAATGTGTTCACTGGGATAGATGGTACAGTGTGATAAAGGGTGAAGGAATTTCAAGATATTTGAAGAAAGGTTGGGGGGAAAGTAGATGGCAAAGGGTAGCAAGATTCAGATTAGAGAATGAGATAAGAGAGAGTAAGTATTGGGAGGTAGAAGAGGATAAAATGTGTAGATTATGTGGAGGAGAGATAGAGAGTTGGGAGCACGTATGGGAAAGATGTAGGGATTGGGGAGAGGAAGGAGGAGGGAGTTGGCAGGAGGAGGTAGGTAGAGTGTTAGGAGAGGAGAGAGAGGGGTAATGGTGGATGAGGATGGTCGAGAAAGGGAGGGGGAAGAAGAGGAATGGAGGGGGGAAAGAGTGTGAAAGAGAATGAAAGAGAATGAATGGTAAAGAAAATGTAAAGAGGCACCTGAAAAAGAGAAATTGGAGATAAGAAAATAAAGGTGAAAGTTGGAGAATGTATAAAAAGCAAGAGGAAACAGAAGTCCGAGATAGGGAAAGCGTGTGTGTGTGTGTGTGTGCGTGCGTGCGTGCGTGCGTGCGTGCGTGCGTGCGTGCGTGCGTGCGTGCGTGCGTGCGTGCGTGCGTGCGTGCGTGCGTGCGTGCGTGCGTGCGTGCGTGCGTGCGTGCGTGCGTGCGTGCGTGCGTGCGTGCGTGCGTGCGTGCGTGCGTGCGTGCGTGCGTGCGTGCGTGCGTGCGTGCGTGCGTGCGTGCGTGCGTGCGTGCGTGCGTGCGTGCGTGCGTGCGTGCGTGCGTGCGTGCGTGCGTGCGTGCGTGCGTGCGTGCGTGCGTGCGTGCGTGCGTGCGTGCGTGCGTGCGTGCGTGCGTGCGTGCGTGCGTGCGTGCGTGCGTGCGTGCGTGCGTGCGTGCGTGCGTGCGTGCGTGCGTGCGTGCGTGCGTGCGTGCGTGCGTGCGTGCGTGCGTGCGTGCGTGCGTGCGTGCGTGCGTGCGTGCGTGCGTGCGTGCGTGCGTGCGTGCGTGCGTGCGTGCGTGCGTGCGTGCGTGTGTGTGTGTGTAGAAAAGGGTTGTGGCATGGACAGGAGACTGTCATGCGGCAGCTTATGTAGGATAAGTTAGTCGTAAGATAGTTATAAGTTAGATGATATAAGTAAGATAGGCATAAGGTTTGTTTTGTTTGCATTTGTTTGGATGATGTAAGAAGATTGTAAGTCCCCTGAGGGAAAACAAAATAAAGAACTAACTAACTATAACCAAACTCCAAGAATACTAAAAATTCAGTACAAAAATTATGTAGAAGATGTTGTTTGGCAGTATATTGATGCTGATTTTAAAAGTCATTTTCGATAAGTTATAAAAATTATTAAATAAAATTACAAATAAGAATTTTAATTAATTATAAAATCTGTATTACGTAATTTTTAGAAGAAATACATTTTCCAAAGTCGTATAAAAATGTATTATTTTTTTAAATTGAATTACGCTACATAACATGTTTTATATAATTTCTCTAATTATTTTGTAAAAAATTCTAAGGTACAGTTATGAAAGTAATTATACTTTACTTTTTTTTTTCTTGTATATTTTTATTTTTGTATATTTTGACATAAAGTATAAAATAATTAAGCTATTGATATATAAACTATTAATTGTGTGATAACTATAGTTATAGTATACTTTCATATTTTTGTATACAAAATTATTTTTTTTTGTAAAATCATAAAATGTAAAAAACTTTAATTTAAATTCTAAAATCTTGTTTTAGAGATATTTTATAATAAAAATACTAATACTTTTTGCTCATTCTAATGTTAACATATCTTAATTGCATCCCAGATAGCACAAATATTTATAAAATATTTATAAAATGTTTATAAGAAGGAAAAATATTTGATAAATATTTTGTACACATTTTTATGTCCGAGTTTGTCAGGTATAAAAAGAATTATGATAAACATTTATGAAAATATTTAAAATAAATATTTATACCATTATTATCAAATATAAAAAATATTTCAAGTTTATATATCATAAATATTTTTCAGTACATTTTAAAAATATATTCTATATATTGTTGATAATAATTTTTGTATCATTTCTAAATGGTTTATGAAAATAATTATATAATCTTTAAAAAATATTTTTTGAAAATAAATTTGTAAAATATTTATAAATATTTATGATAACATTTTGTGCTATCTGGGGGAGAGCCTCAGTCGACCAACATTTAAATTTTTGTTGGAACTATTAACTCCAAACTGTTAGTTTTAGTTCTTTATTGTTTTCAGCGTCAATTAATGTTAGCTCTTCGTTCACCAAGGTAGTCGCCATGGTGGTCGCCATTAACCCATTACTTCCCAAGCGGACATTTTATAGTCGATTGGTTTTCGGCTCAGAAAAGTGATGAGATCACATGAAAACTTAAAACAAAATATACTCTTCTACGTAAAAAGAGTTGCTCTTTCAGATTCCGGGGTCAAAATTTCAAAATTTTTTATTGGAAATTAAATATGGCGGCTTAAAGTTGATATAAATTTTTTCATCGACTATTGACTTTTTATAGTAGAAAACTTCGAAAAATTTTGTCCATGACTGTTGTAAACGATTGAAGTGACGGAGTTTGCCTCTTTAAAGTATAAACTATGATTATTAATTGATTTTTTTAAGTAGTTCAAGTAGTTCAAGATGGTGAATGCAGTATGGCGTCCAAATACATGGAAATCATATTTTATTACGATATATGTGTGTGAATAGTCATTTCTCACATTTTCGAGGTCGCTGAGTACGAATCTTTAGTCAATTACTCATTTTTCAAAATGGCGGATACAATATGCCATAAAAATCATACTTTATTAAAAACTATGCCTCCGAGTACTTATTTTATGTATTTGTGAGATCGCTGAGTTCGCAACAAAATCTAATTTTCGTGTATTCTGACGCCATATTGTATCCGCCATTTTGAAAAATGACTAATTGACCAAAGATTCGTACTCAGCGACCTCGAAAATGTGAGAAATGACTATTCACACACATATATCGCAATAAAATATGATTTCCATGTATTTGGACGCCATACTGCATCCACCACCTTGAACTACTTGAACTACTTAAAAAAATCAATTAATAATCATAGTTTATATTTTAAAGAGGCAAACTCCGTCATTTCAATCGTTTACAACAGTCATGGACAAAATTTTTCGAAGTTTTCTACTATAAAAAGTCAATAGTCGATGAAAAAATTTATATCAAATTTGAGCCGCCATATTTAATTTTCAATAAAAAATTTTGAAATTTTGACCCCGGAATCTGAAAGAGCAACTCTTTTTACGTAGAAGAGCATATTTTGTTTTAAGTTTTCATGTGATCTCATCACTTTTCTAAGCCGAAAACCAATCGACTATAAAATGTCCGCTTAGGAAGTAATGGGTTAAAATGCTGTAGCTGCCTTAAGTCTGTAACCGCAGTCACAACAGGAAATGACGACAAAATCGATGACGTCACTACTCTCCAACAGCACTGCCACAGCGTGCTATGATGAATTTTGGAACGCCAACTAGCAATGCTGCCAGCGCCGACAGCAATTTTGGAACACAGCCAATAATATGAAAATAATGACGTATTTTTGACGTCAATATACAACGTTGTTAAGATAAGACAAATACGTTTTACGACATTTAGACGTCATCTTATGACGTCTGCTTCGTCATAAAAATGACCAAAAAATGCTGTCAATTATACGACACCTTGCTACCTCCTTGGGACCATAGTCACATCTGGCATTGCCTAACTTCTGCGATCACCCATCCAACTCTGAACCGCCGTTGACGTTGCTTAACTTTGAAGATCGTGCGCAACCCAGCACTTCGTGATGATCCATCATTTGATGCTCATGAATATATATTTGTTATAGATCAGTTCAATAGATGTCAGAAACATGAAACATGTAGTTAAATAATATTTTTATAAATAAATATAAATCTACAGTTTTTTTACTGATTTTTACCTATGCAAAATAACATGTGGAATAACATAAAAATATGTTTTTACTCTGTTCTTTTGATAAAGCTAAATTATTTATATCCCAAACAAACATTTATAAAATATTTACAAAATATTTATAATGTTTATTTGAATATTTTATAAATATTTATCCAAATATTTTATAAATATTTCTGTGGTCTTAGATTTAACAGATCATAAGGATTTATCATAAATATTATAAAAATGTTTATGAAATATTTATAAATATTTACGAAATATTACTTACACATCTTTATTTCTTATTTACCATAAATATTGTATAAAATATTTAGTGTATATTTTAATAATATGTTAAATAAAGATTTTTTTCTTCATGTATATAAAATATTTATATATTTTAAAAAAATAAATATTAATAAATATTTATCATTAATATTGTGTGCTGTCTGGGATAATTCTAAAATATTGATAGTATTAAAGATAAAAAATTATTCATGTAAAAGTATATAAAAATCTATAGAATTATGTATCAAAAATGTCCATGCAAAATTTTATATTGTATATTTTTATATAATTTTACATAATTTTATATAATTTTATATAATTTAGATATAATTCTATAGATTTATACATGCTATCATATAAAAAATTTTTTATCAGGATAAAATTACTTATTTACAATTGTACATATATAATTATACATAATTATATTTAATTACATATGATTATGTATATGTGTAATTTTTTTCCGATAAAAAATTTTTCATATCAAACCACGGATAAATCTATAGAATTATATAAAATTATATAAAATTATTTGAAATTACATAAAAATATACAATATAAAATTTTGCATTACATTTTTGATACATAATTCTATAGATTTTTGTATACTTTTGCATGAAAAATTTTGTATCAGGTATAATTTTTAATGTCGTACAACGCTATTAATTAGTCACGAACGGGAATATGACGTCGGAAATACGTTGTAGATGGATACCTTACTGAAAAAAAATCACGTCACGAAATCACATAACGAAATTACGTAACAAATCACGTAATTAATGACGATCAAACACGTAACAAAATGTTTCAAATTGTTACCTGATTTTTAAAAATCATGTGATTTGAAAAATTACATAATTTTAAAGAAAATTATGTAATTTTGAAGAATTACGTTATTTGAAAAATTGTCACTTCGAAAAGTTGCATAATGTTGTGGGAATTATGATTTTGTCCATAAAAAAGTAGTAAGTAAATTAAATTTCTTACTATTGCGCTTTGTGATTTGTTACATAATTTCGTTATGTGATTTCGTGACGTGATTTTTTTCAGTAGGGTAAATGACTGACGTAATTCATAGGCAATAATGACGTTACTATTACTCTCAATTTGGTAACATGACGTTCACGACCTTAAATGACGAATTATTGACGTCCAGTGGGTGTCACCTTGCTACCTGGGATAAGTGTCGTAAGCTTTTAGCTTTTTACTCTGAGTTTTAAGTTTGCTTTGAGCCATAACCTTTAATATATGTTCTTGTAACATGACCGTATACAATGTGGCTGAATCGTAAAACATAAGACTAATAAAAATCACAAAGAAAGCAACAACAATTTATAGATTGTACATTTATTAGTTTATATATTGTTTAAAAATTGATATCCATCGCGGCTCTACTTTATTGGCTGAAAGTTTATATTAATAAAAAGCTTTAAGTCCTAAGCTTTAGGAGCTGAAATCTGGCCTTAAGCCATAAGGAATTAATCAATTATATTCGATACTTCTCTCATTAAATTATAATTGGTCAGTTTCTTATGGCATAAGGCTTATTACACCTATTGTAGATCCGGCCTAAAGCTTAGAGATTAGAGCTTCAAGCAGCGCGGAACATCTTCTGACCGGAATTACGTCACATTTTAGAGTTTAGAACAGGAGGTTAAGAGCTTACTACACCTATTGTAGACCCGGCATTGCTCATTAAAAGTAAAAGATAAACTGATGTTGATAGCATTGATGGGAGCGTCCTGTTTGCCCACGTCAATATTAGCCACAGTCCCGATTGGCCACGTCAATATTTTGGCCACGTAAATATTGACCACGTCAATATTGGCCACGATCCCGATTGACCACGGGGTGGATTGGCTACATCAATATTGGCCACGCATCAATATTGGACATGTCAATATTGTCTACGTCAATAATGGCCACGCGTCAATATTGGCCACGTCAATAATGGCCACTTCAATATTGGCCACGCGTCATTATTGGCCACGTGTCAATATTAGCCACGTCAATATTGGTCACGCGTCATTATTACCTACGCGTCATTATTGCTCACACGTCGCTATTGGCCACGTCACTACTGTACATACATTGGTTTGCGACTTGGACGGGGTGGGTGTGGGAGGGGAGGTCCCCTTGCATCTTCCCGCGCGCGCGCGCGCGCGCGTGTGTGTGTGTGTGTGTGTGTGTGTATGTGCGAAGCATTTCTCTGCACTACATGGGTTTGCAACTTTCCACGTTAAACCAAAAAAAAATTGATTAATATTGACGCGTGGGAAATAATGACACGTGGGCAATATTGGCGCGTATGAAATAATGACGCGTGGACAATATTGACGCGTGGCCAATATTGACGCGTGGCCAATATTGACGTGGCCAATATTGACGCGTGGCCATTATTGACGTGGGCAATATTGACGTGACCAATATTAACGTGGCCAATCCACCCCGTGGTCAATCGGGATCGTGACCAATATTGACGTGGCCAATATTAACGTGGCCAATCGGGACCGTGGCCAATATTGACGTGGGCAAACGGGTGCCACTCACACTAATAGCGTCTCCCCGAATGCATCCATAATATTATACATGTCATGATAATTTAAAATATTTTGCTAATTTTCAAAAATAAGTAATTAAAAAGTATAAATACATTTCCTAAATATACAATTATCATGTATATCGATTGAAGAAAAAAATTATACACTTACAATTGTGCACTCTGTTTTCATAATCATAAATAGACTTCTCTGTTTAATACAATTAATTTCAGTAAAAAAATTGTTCATACATCATCCTCTTGTTGTTAATTGCTTACTTTGACGCTACGATGTCACTAAAAGTTATCAAAATTTGAAAACTCCAATAAAACAGTTACATCCACGTGGAATCCAACGATTTACATGGATTACGTGGATGTAGGTTTTTCCACAAGTTATTCACGTGGATGCAATGTTCTTTTTTCATCACTGCATCAAATTCTTTTATCTTCGAAACATCTATTAGATTTTTTATAGATATATCTATTAAGAAATATTTATAAGAAATTTACATGGATATTTCGAAAACGCGCTTGTCCGCCAATTAGTGCATTAGGCGCTATTGACAGGCGACGTAAATCTTTTGGGAGTAAAGTACACCTGACGCGCTACATAAAGATCACCCGCAACACGATTAAGATAAGCAATAATTAGCTTCTGTCCGATGTGGAAGAGGACCGCCACATAATACTTTTAAGATTTACTCATTTTAATTGGGTAAACAATTGGGCTACAAGAAAAGTGAACCTTTACTCCACTCAAATAAAGAGATCACTTAACGAGCGAAGAATTAATTTTTATAAGAAGTGAGCTATCACTCCATTTCAAGTGGCCGTATTTTCACTATTAGAGTGAAATTCCATTCTTTTGGAGTGACGTTTCACTCCAAAAAATTGAGAGAATGTATACGAAGGTATTTCTAAAATTCGTAAAATTTTTACGTGGTTTACGAATTTATGACCGCATCCACATAAATTCTAATACCGTTTTTAAACGGATGTTTACTCGAATATTCACGTGAATTTCAGGATGTCGATCCACGTAGCATTAACGTAGATATCACGTACTGTTTTATTGGGGAAACTTATTTTTTCTTAGATTTATACCTCTTTTTCCTAATTAATGACAAAAAAATTTTAATTATGAATATTCGAATTTTGGTTTTGAAATCAGTTACAAATAGAACTTATACTAATGGAAACGGAATAGCGTATATCGTCCGTATGCCGAAACTGTGTCCAACATCTGTGCGACAAGGATAGGTAGAACATGACTTGACATGAAATGAGACAGAACTAGTTTTCTGTCTCATTTCATAACTTTTCCTCATAATGCGCATGAGTGGCCGTATTTGTAGGTATGAGACAGAACTAGTTTTTTGTCTCACTTCTTGGACACACTTGTACGGGTTCTTTTCCCCTTCCATTAGTTAAGTTCTATAGTTACAAATGACAAAACAATAGAGTTGACTTATAACAACTTATACTGGCTGTGTTCCAAAATTCACTGCCAGTACTGAAAATCTATAGTCTACGTTACACATACTATAAATTTTCAGTATTGGCAGTGAATTTTGGAACACAGCCACTATATGCAAGATATTTTGCTATACTTTTGATAATTATTAAACAAGTGAGTGAATTTAATAAATAAACTTTTGTACAAATGTTTGTTTCAGTTTTATTAATCTACATACATAAAATTATGATTTAATTCGTAATGCTATTTTTTTATCAAATTAAGTAAATACTACAAACAATTAAGTACTACAAAACAAAATTTTATATAAGAATAAAAAATAAACAGAAAATCAAGTAATTAAACCAATATGACAATTGTTCAAATTTTACAGAAATATTTAAACGTAATAATAAATAAATAAATTTATAAATATATAATATTTATATTATTAATATTACCTTGAGATGTAACACACTCTTAAATATTTAACAAAAAATTTATTTATAATTTCCGTTTATAATATTACTTTGTGACTTTATTGAAGAATACCTCTGTGAATTGCGCGGAAATTGACTGTAAAAGAATATATTATGTTTCTGCATTTCATATATAAAAAATAAAATTATTAGTAAAAATGTAAAGAGTACTAAAGCTTTTGAGCAATAGTGTATCGCTCAAAAGCTTCGCACACTTGTACAAGTGTGTGTGTGCGTGCGTGCGTGCGTGCGTGCGTGCGTGCGTGCGTGCGTGCGTGCGTGCGTGCGTGCGTGCGTGCGTGCGTGTGTGTATTGAGATTTTTCTTTTAATTGATTAGAGACGAAATGTATTCTCAGAAATAAATTGCATTCTCATCTAAAATGTATTTTAAAACATTCGTCGTTCACAGATGTTTTCAAGACTCTATTTTATATGTAAGATTATCAATATTAATTATTATACAATTTCTTTAATATTTTACCATTCAAATACCATTAAAATTTATTATTTAATTAGTCAAAGTAATCGTTACACACACATAATCAAATTTTTTACATTGACACTTCTCTCTTACAGCATTAGTCTTTTTCTAAAAGAGATATTTAAACAATCTCATATTTTTACAAAAAAATCAGGAATAAGAGAACTTGGGAAACAAGAGCAGTTTCTTTAATTTTGGTATTATTCCAATCATCGCATCAACAATTCCAATTCGCCGAAAAGTGAAAGATTATTTTTCTCGACAAGTTGTAGCTTGTTATTTGTTACTTGCCTATCAATTACAATCTATCTACAAAGAGAAAACTTATTTATGAGAAATTCATATGATATTCAAATATCATGAACGAATATCAAGCTGATCGATCCTTAAGCATTACGTCAAATATTAATCTATTCTCAAGCGAAAGTATTAATAACATGCAAGATATTCTACAGTGTCCGTTATGTGTATTCGCTACGTCAAACAGGTACCCAATGATCTTTGAATTATAACAGATTACAAAAACGTTTTATATCAAGTTTATACATTTTCTCAAATTGATATATCGATAATGTTGAATATACCCTGATAAAAATATTTTTACAATTTTTTTACACAAAAAATACAAAAACAACAATTTTTATGATATAATTACAACTTTGTAAATTATATCTACGTTATTTTTATGTTAAACAATACAATTAAGCCATGTTTATAGTTTTTTATAAATTACGTTGTAAAAAATCACAATTTTCTACGTAAATCTATGAAAAATTACAAAGTTAACTTAATACGTTAAAAGTATAAAGTTAACTTAATACTCGCGTTACATAATACGTAAATTATTATAAAAATATTTTCACCAAGGTAGTCTTCAGTAGCATATCCAGCCGTGATATTTAAATAAATAAAACTCAAAAGTAAATATTTATTAATTTTAGGTCGGAATTCACCAAACACTTAATTAATCTTTGCATACCGAAGCACAATTCCAATCTTAAAGCTGTTCTTACACATTTACCGATCCTTAAATCCTTCTTGAATCAAGATAATGACAATTATTCTCCTCTTGCACTAACGGCAGAATACGTTAGATACAAGACAGGGAAAATCAACGAATCTTCTCTTCGTGTTTCCCGAATGAATCAGCAAAGCAACGTAAGCAAGCGAGATAAAAACTTTCGAGATGCTAAAAATTGCAAACATTGCAATTTTATAGCTAGCACAAAGATGGAGTATTGGGAGCACATGCGTTGCCACATTAAAGGTTTTACATGTTCCGAATGCTCTTTTGTTACCAAGTACAAGCATCACATGAATCATCACTGGCTTAGCGTTCACGACGGCTCCAAGCCCTTTAAATGTAAAAAGTGTTTGTACACATGTGTAAGCAAATCGATGCTAAGTAGCCATCTGAAAAAGCACTCGAACATTTATCCGTATAGATGCGCGGACTGTACGTTCAAGACCAAATTCTGCAACGCACTAAAGAAACACTTGCAAAAGAAGGAGCATCAGCCAGCGATGGTACTGAATGCTGATGGCTCACCGAATCCATTCTCCATCATTGACGTATATGGTACGAAACGCGGGCCCAAGCAGAAATCATCTGCTAGAAAGCAGGAAGAAGTAAAGAATACTATTACACCGATTTATATAAATGGCGATCAGTTCGATTCATCAATTTCTTCACCCTTGTCACTTCATTCGCCGATTCCTCATTACTTAACTGTGACCACAATAAATGGAGTAAAGGATGGACATTGGGTAAATTATAATGACATAAATAAGAATCTAAATCAACCTGTTGCAACGTTCTCCTATAACGATTTAGTCGCTGCGTTCAATCTGTCGAATCACGTTTCATATCGCGAAGACGCGACATTCTACGAAAATATACAGAAAATGGATTGCGCACAATCCGATACATTAACGGAGTACACAAAGATCTTAAATGCTAGAAACAAAATGCCGGAGATATTTATGCAAAATTTGCCAGTAACTCATTTCGATACAACTAACAACATCAGCGAACTTTATACTTCTGATAGCATGGAAGCCACGACGAAATCCTCAACATTCGTGGCGATAAAATCTCAGTTAGAATATAAGAAGACCGAATCTACAGACATGCCGTTGAATCTCAGCATGGCTGAAGTAATTAGAAAAAGTCAACTTCAGTTTCAGACATTAACAAATACGAATGCACTAAAAATTACCGAAATCGACAAACATAAGGCTAGGGCGAAAAAACTGGAACGTTGCATGATAATAAAGAAGGACAAAAAAACAGAGCAAATAAAAAATGAGTATCCGTCGGACAATAGGCTTGATGTCCATCAAGCACAACAAAATGATGAAGCTGTTGCCGATTTATGCGACGACGTACTTATTTGTCACTATTGCGAGATCATATTTGGCAATGTGATCATGTTTACCGCGCATATGGGTTGTCATAGTTTTAATGATCCTTACACATGTAATATATGTGGTCGTCATTGCATTGATAAACTGTCCTTCTTTCTACATATTACTCGATCAGAACATGAAGTTAATGTAAAAATGCTTAGTAAAATTATGCTTCATCAGGAAAAAAATTAGGTGGTTTCAGCAAATAAAGGAGATCAGTGAACACTCAATAATTCTCTAATATGATTGGTTCTTACCTTTAATTCTTTGTTAGATTAATACTAATGGTGTTTTCGATCGGTGCTGGGTTAACCCGTTTCAGGTTCTTTTTCTCTAAAACTGGTCAATCACAGATATTCCCTTCTTCAGAAGAATGGCTATAATTGGCCTTATGACGGCATAAATCGCTCTTGGAGCGATTAACCCAGGCCGGTTGAAAACGCTATAAAGAATCACTGAACGCTCAATGATCTGCTGAATACACCTATTATTATACGTCGCGGGTATATATGTACTATACACACGCAGAATTTCAAAAAAATAAATCAAGCATGACGAAGAAAATTTTCAACATAATTGTAGTCATTGAATTGAATATAAAAATGATTTTAATAGATTTGCGTTTGTCAAAGTTGAAAAATATAAAAGCAGAAAGTTACATATATGAGGCTTGTTCTTTTTCGCGACATTGTTGCACTGTAGGTGTAATAAGTTAGAGTTGGATACATATACATTTGTCTTGCATCAATGCACAGCAGTTCAGCGAAAAAGAACAGGCCTATTAATTTATATCATGCAGCCACACACACACGCGCACGCACGCACACACTTATATTTATATTTATATATAAATTCTTTTTTTGAAGATCCCTAGACTTTTGCGAGAATTTTTTATTTAAGACTATATTTTTTTATGTCCGAACTCTTCTTTATTTGTGCAATTAGTAACATACGTTTTTTTTTTATTTATGAGTCAGATCTATGGATATTATGCAAATTTTTTATGCACATGTAAATCTTATATAGAGACTCAATATATGATTTTGACATAGTGTGCAGATGTGCATTCTTTATCATTTGTTTTAGACTAGCATTCTTGTTATTTTTGTACTTTTTCACATTTTTGATCCTAATATGTTGTATTATTATAATTATCACATCTTGATAAATTGCTGTCATGTTCTTTCCTTATTATGTGTGTATCTCTTTCGTAAGTATTATACTTTTGAATGTACATATTTCGTAGAAACAACAATTAAGCCAATAAACAAGAATAAATTGCATGATAAAATTGTAATAATTGTGCCCAATAAGCGCAATAAAATATATAAACAGTTACACACAGTTACACACACACACACGCAGACATACACACAAGTATATACGCGAGTACATAACTGAGTTTCTAACTATAAATATTTTTTCATATTATGTATTGAAAAATTTATTTTTCATTTCTAATACGGAACAGTTTTTTATATTATAAAAATAAAAAGTCTTATCAATCAAGTTGACCAAAATATCACCATTAAATTGTATTATCAAATACATATAACCCAGACAGCACACCATATTTATAAAATATTTACAAAATATTTGTAATATTTATTTTAAATATTTTATAAATACTGTTGTGACCTTAAATTTGACAGATTAAAGAATTATCATAAATATTATACAAAAATATTTATGAAATATTTATAAATAAACGAAATATAAAGAGCTCGTTAACGCTAGGCAAAAATAATAATATAAACAGATCAATATGTCGAGCTAATATCAATTTTTACAATGTAATATAATTTATTAAATCAAAAATATATCATTATAAAAGCTATTAAAAACAACTGTATTAAAATTGTTAAACACACACACACACACACACACACACACACACACACACAAATTTCGAAACGTTTCAAAACATACATAATTCTCTTCAGTCGTGTCAAATTACCAATATTTATGAAATTAAACATGAGTAAAATAACGCAAATGAAAATATAATTAACTATTTAGAAAATGATGCCGATTGGATATCCATAAAAACAATGCATATTGCCTATAAAAATGTGTCATAATAATTAAAGCGTGAACGAATAAATAATACAATCAAAAACAGTCTAAAATTATGGTCAAAAATCTTGTCGAAAAATGTAAAAGATCAAAATCGATGGAAAACGTGTAATTTATGAACAATATAAATCGATATGCATATTGTAAAAAAACTATAAACATATGTTGATTTCAGATAATATTAACATAAGCAAAAAAGCCAACAGTTTCTACAAAGCATTACAAAACGACTGTAACGCTCGGTAGTCAGAGACAGAATGAGCGAACTTATTGTCCGTCGATTTATATTGTTCATAAATTACACGTTTTCCATCGGTTTTGATCTTTTACATTTCTCGACAAGATTTTTGACTATATTTTTGGACTGTTTTTGATTATATTATTTATTCGTTCACGCTTTAATTATTATGACACATTTTTATAGACGATATGCATTGTTTTTGTGGATATTCAATCGGCATCATTTTCTAAATGGTTAATTATATTTTCATTTACGTTATTTTACTCATGTTTAATTTCATAAATATTGGTAATTTGGCACAACTAAAGAGAATTATGTATAGTCGAAACGTTTCGAAATTTGTTTAACAATTTTAACACAGTTGTTTTTAATAGCGTTTATAATAATATATTTTTGATTTAATAAATTATATTATATTGTGAAAATTGGTATTAGCTCGACATATCGACCTGTTTATCTTATTATATTTATAAATATTTACCAAATATTACTACAAATCTTTATTTTCTATTTACCATAAATATTGTATGAAATATTTAGTCTATATTTTAATAATATGTTAAATAAAGATGTTTCCTTCACGTATATAAAATATGTATAAAACATTTATATAGTATTTTTAAAATATAAATATTTATAAATGTATATAAATATTTATCAAAGATATTTTGTGTGCCGTCTGGGAATTTATTTGAAAAGCATTATACCGGATTCTATTTTTTTAAACATATTGTAAAATAAAATAATTGTATGCATTGTAATATTATTGGATACAAAAATTATACACGCAAAAAATAAATTATTAAAACTATAAATAATATGCAGTATCAGACTAATCATTTCCAATAGTAATTTCCAATAGTAATTTGGAATAGTTTTTTTACGAGTCTAATAATTAATTTTTATAAGAGACATATCAAATCTTCGATACATCAAAGATTTGAGTTCGCACGATCATTTATTTTGATTGTTTTATTTATCTTTTATATCTTTTGCGGGAGCAATCTTATATCAGCGCATGTCAATTTTATGTGACTGTTTGTTAAAATTTCCAAAACATCTATATATTTTTACATTTTCTGTAAAGTATTTTAAAATTTATATACGCAATAGTTTTCGTAAATTTGTTTCAACATTTATATTAATAATAATTTTATTTAAAAAAGATTTAGAACAATATTTAAAACTTTTTCATTATATTGTTATGTCCGGCAGACTTCATGATTACTGTTTATCCGCCGACCCTTAGAAAAAATAACTAAGTAAGAGAAATCTTATTTTGACGGTCATCAATAACTATAAAATTATTTGGAAATCGCTCTATTGTCACGCTCTATTGTCATGTTCGTGAGACGGATTGGGACCCTATCTTAAAAGGAAAACTCATAGATTGAAAAATGCAACTAGCAAACTAGGGCTCCAAATTTTCCTTCTTAAAGTATTATCAAAGGAAAATCGTCAGATAGGATTTCTCTTAAGGTCTGGGATAATGTTGAGTACGAATGAAAAACAAACACCTTTTTATTAACTGCAATATAAACCATGATTTCTCCGTGCTTGAGGAATGCCCAAGACCCCTTCACATATCTAAGATGTTTACAAATAATTCGGATTCAAAACCAAAGAAGAAGAAAAAGGGAAAATACCGAAGATTAAACTCGATCGAACAAAGGACATCCGGAAATATTAAAAATATTGCCTCGTGCCCAAATAATAACTGAGGCGCAATTCTCTACAAATAAACGCATAGGAAACATAAAATTTTTTTTTCTTTATCTTTAGATAAGAAATTTTAAGATTTGAACTCCCCCCTCCTATATTCAAACCTAAAGTAATTTGGGCGGAGACAAGAAAGAATGAACCAATAGTTGGTCATCCAAATAAAGTAATAACTTCGCTAGGTTTCAATAGACGAGTTCAGAATTTGGTAGCGTTGGAAGGGCTTACCAATCCAAAACCAAGAAATTCGTTTGACCGCCTACATCCCAATCCTATCGTCCCGGAAAACGCTCTATAACAACCATGATCCAAAGGATCGCGGACACCACTTCTTATCCGAATCTTCGGCTCGTGTCGCGTCTCAGTCACGAACTCGTTCCAATCAGTAATGTGCCGAACATTAAGTGAAGTGAGTGCACCTGAAGTACTTCTGAGCCTCACCACTCTCTGTTTCCACCAGCCCCCGAGCCTGACGGACTAATTCGATTCGATAAACCGAGAACCGAGCGCCAAGAATCCTGAGACTAAGGCCGAAGGCAGAGAGCGAGACGTAGGTGTCGCAGTCGTAGTCGTAGGGTAAGGCAGAGAAAAACGTAGAGTCGTACATGTCGTAGAGTGACGTAGAGTATACTAGTGATGAAGAAAGTGCAGCGGCAGAGGTAAGCAGTAATATATATTTTAATAATTTATTAATAAATATGCTAAAATAAAATATAAATAATTTTATTTATAAATTAAGGCAATGATTCATTTGTATTCATCTCTTTATTAAATTAATCACAATAATCAGCAATTGTTCACAAGTGTTTTAGGTTAGATTAATTAATATTCTTTGCTGTTTTAAAGTATAGTATAATATATTATACTAAAAAATATATGCTAAATAATATCTTTAAAAATATAGTACAAAAAATATAACGAATATTATGAACCGAATACAATTTATATATTAATAAATATAAATGATTACATTTTATGTACATTATTTTTTAGCATATCTTTATGTACTGTTTATAAAAATGGGAAATGATAATAAATTTTTAATTTTGGTAATGCATTGGATTAATTTATGTCTTTTATTAATACGTAAAAGAAAACAAAAAAGATGGTTAAATAGGCGATGGCTTGTAAGTCCTATTAATAAAAAGAGGATTCAATGTGGAGATTATAACAATTTATTTCAAGAAATAAAAAATGATTCTAAATTGTTTTATCGTTATACCAGAATGACATTGGTACATTTTGAACAATTAGTACAAATGGTAAAACCATATTTAACAAAAAGACATCCTCGTGCTTTAGTTCCAGAACTGCGACTTTTAATAACTTTAAGGTATATATACATAAAATTACATATTTCATGATTAGATTACATGTGTGTGTATGTGTGTGTAATTATAATAATAATAATTATATTATTATTATTATGTGTGTGTATGTACAATATATTATATCTACAATTTTACAGATACCTTGCGACAGGTGACTTACCATTTACCATAGCTATGGCATTTAGAATTGGTGAATCTACAGTAAGAGAAGTTGTCAAGGAAGTTTGTTTCGTTTTAATTAAGGTTTTAGAACCATTGCATCTTTCTTCACCTACAGAAGAAGATTGGAGACAATACGCAAATGGATATTGGAAAAGATGGAACATTCCAAATTGTGTGGGTGCTGTTGATGGCAAACACGTCAGATTACGATGTCCTCCACACTCTGGAACCTTATATTATAACTATAAAAAATATTATAGTATAGTATTAATGGCAGTGGCTGATCATTTATACAGATTTACATTGGTTGATATTGGAGCGTATGGAAGTAAGAACGAATAAAAAGTTTAATTTTACATATGTTTTATATATTTTACATATAATGACTTATTTATTTACAGGTAACAGTGACGGAGGCATTTTTCATGACTGTGACATAGGAATAAATTTAAATAATAATCGATTAAATTTTCCAAAAGAACAGATAAACCTTCCTGATAGCAATTTAAAAACATATACTTACTTTGTGGCTGATGATGCTTTTAAATTATCAAAAAGAATAATGAAACCTTATTCCAGTAGAAACTTAACATATAAACAAAAAATTTTTAATTATCGACTTTCAAGAGCACGGAGAACAGTGGAAAGCGCATTTGGAATTTTTTCGAGTAAATGGAGAATATTTCAAACTGCTATCAGTATGCTACCAGAAACTGCCGATTTAATTGTAACAGCTTCCGTATGTCTACACAATTATGTACTAAAAGAGGAGCAACGTAGTGGATATAAGATGTATAGCCAAGAACCAATTTCTAATAATAATACTAATCAGGTAAAAATAAAAATAAAAATAATATAATTTTTCAAAATAATAATGTTTAATCTTTAAGGATTTTTCACCATGGATAAATGTACCAAATTGTCTTGAAGAAGACAATAACGTAAGATATGTCAACACTCAAAGAAATACTTTAAGTGATTATTTCGTCTCTAAAGCTGGTGAAGTGGAATGGCAACATAATTATGTTCAAAGAGGCGTATACGCAGACGAATAAACATAAGTGTGTGTTTGTATGTATACATAGATTACTAAGTTTAGACATATAACACGTTTTGATACTAAGTTTTGTTTAACAAATTATCTATAGAAAATAAAAATTTATGTGTAAAAATGTTAAAATAGATTGTATTTATTAATAGTTAGTTTAAATCTGAATGCATATATTGATATTTTTTTTAAGTTTTTAGTTATTATAAAGGACTTTATATTTTTATAACAATTTATATTATAAGAATATTTAAATATGTATTAAATTTATATTATAATCAATATGCAATTTGTATTTTTTTATACATTTCTATAATATTATATAATTATTTGCGTAAAATAAAAATTACTTAATGCAAAAATACACTTTTTAATTATTTCTGACAAAGAATATTGCATTTGCAACCTTTTTGATGGGTTCTAAAAAATACAATTATAAAGTTTACAAATTTATTACAAACTGTACATAAATAACAAGTGTATTATATTATAACTTGAAACATGAGGAAGTATGCATATCACAAACTTTGTCTTAAAAACTAAATTATACATTAGTATAAAAATAAAGTTAATACAAAAATAAAAGTATTTCTTTGGTATATCTACCATTTTTTACAAACTAGATTTTTTAAATTACTTTGATAAATAAAAGCTTTTTCACATTTAAAACAAAAATAAAATTTAAAAAATCAAACTTATTACAAAAAGATAAAATCTTTTTATATTTAAAACAAAGTAATTAATAAAATCTTGAAAAAACTTATTATAGAAAAATGCAATGTACTTATATTTATATTGTACTACAAAAAACGCAAAATTTTCCATTTTTTAAATAAAATATCACTTTTCTGGTAATGGCGCAGTCAGGATATCCATAATCTTTTTTTTTTTGATATTTTTCTCTTTTTCTGGAATATTGTTAAATAGCACTTTTATAAATTCTATGAAAGCATTACCTGCTGTTGAAACTTGATTTTCCATATAATTTGATATTCTATGACTCATTTGCATTAATGTTTGTTCTAATTCTTTTGTTTCGTCAATCTTTCGTTTTTTCATCTTTGGTGCATAATTGTTTTTGTCATATTTAATATTATAAATGTGCTGCTCGTTAACACTTTCATTTTCCTTATTTGATCCACTTGCAACATTTTCTGACTCGGTACTATTATCTTCATCAATTACACTCGGTTGAGATTTTGTGCAATTAGTGTAGCTTCTGAAAATAAATAAACAAATAAATAAATAAATGTGTGTTACAGTTTTAATATATTAAAAAAATTAATTTAATATATTACTTTACTTTCGTCTTTTGATTACATTGTCTAAAAATGCTAACTGAGAAAAGAAAGGAAATTGAGTAGATTTAGTAGCAGCACTTCCACTTTTAGATTCAGTTTCAGTCTTCCTTTTGTCTCTATTATATTGATCTCTCATTAAAATACATCTTTTTTGACAATACGAAGGAGTATACATGTCACCTAACAAAAAAATTTTTTTAATTAATAGAATTACATTATTTTAATTATTAATATTATTTTAATTATTACATGATTTATTGGATGAATAAAATTTTTATTGTTTACCACAAGTTTGGATCATTATTTTAGATATTTCAATCCAAGCATTTTGTTTCATTATACAATCCTTAAAATTAATGTTACTTTTATCATATAAAAATGGGCGTTCTCTATATAATTCAATGAGAAGCTCATCACCAGTCTTTTCTTTAATAGTAATACATGTAGGATCACAATCATTATCACAGTCAATTATACTGCTTTCGTCAGATACATCCGCAATAGTTTTACAATAATCAAAATGATCTGACATCTTTTTATTTTTTGTAGCACTCAAAGATATTCCAAGAAATTTTCTGTTTAAAAAACAAAATTAAAGTTAAAATAATTTAAAAGACACATTAAAAATATTTTTAATACAATATATTTTAAAACAAAAAATATTAATTAATCTAACTTAAAAAACTTGTAAACAATTGCTGATTATTGTGATTAATTTAATAAAGAGACGAATACAAATGAATCATTGCCTTAATTTATAAATAAAATTATTTATATTTTATTTTAGCATATTTATTAATAAATTATTAAAATATATATTACTGCTTACCTCTGCCGTTGCACTTTCTTCACCACTAGTATACTCTACGTCACTCAACATGTACGACTCTACGTTTTTCTCTGCCTTACCCTACGACTACGACTGCGACACCTACGTCTCGCTCTCTGCCTTCGGCCTAAGAGTTCAGATCACGCACAGCCAGTAGTAAGTCATTCACTCAAAATCGTTTTATTTTGTTCGCTTCCTTCATTTAATATACTGTTGTCACTTCAGTGAACAACTATCTTTGACTTAACCGATCTCGACAATCGATAAGGCGGGAACGTCGGAAGCAAGTCAGAGCGGCACGGGCTATTCTCAATCAAACATACAGGGAGTTTTTGGAGGCGACACGTTACCCGAGGACTCACCTCGAGTCCCTCCTTCCTTTCCGATCCGCGAGGACTTACCTCGGTTACACGACATTTTCCCGAAAACTAGATGAGAAAATATTGGTACCAGCAAAATTCTCTAGGCAATATCGTTTCAATTTCTGCAGGTTAGTAACACTTAAACTAGTAAATCCAAGGTTTGCAGAGTCGGTTTTGACGTATGCGCGCGTATGTGTCAAACAATAAATATTGTATAAGTGATTTATGACATTTGATTTAATAAATAAATAAAATTACACAAATAACTAAAAATATAGTGCATAGAGATGAGCAAGGTGAACAAATGTTCTATATATTTATATGTGAAAGAACAAATTATTATATTTATAATATATTAATATATTATATTATATTATATTACATTGTATTATTATATTATATTATATTATATCATATTATATTTTATTAATTTTCAGTTTCTTTAATGTGTCTTCCCATATAGCACAGAAACCTTTCAGAGATATTTCAGAAAAGTTTCAAGTGAAAAGTGAAACATTTCAGAAACGTTTCGAAATGTTTTTGAGACAGCTCTCAGACAGCTCTGAGATAGCAAAATGTCCGCGATGCTTGCACTTGAAACATTTCTGAAAGTGTACTGAAAGGTTGCTGATACATATTTGCAACCTTTCTGAAAACAGTCAGAAATGTTTCAAGTGCAAGCATCGCGGACATTTTGCTATCTCAGAGCTGTCTCAGAACTGTCTCAGAAATATTTTGAAACGTTTCTGAAATGATTTACTTTTCACTTGAAACATTTCTGAAATATCTCTGAAAGATTTCTGTGCTATGTAATAGGTGCACTACACGCAGAAAAAGGATTCGTTACCAAAGCTAAAATTTTTAGCCATGAAAGATGTGTCTTTAAGACACAATAATAAATATCACGTAGGCCCCGAGAACTCACTACGATAGCATAGGTTGATCCGTTTTCTGGCACCGTGATCTGCTTTATGTAGCTTGTGAAGTGTAAATTGCATTACGAGAAAGGTGTCGCGTGCATCACCTAGTGACGATCCGCGAACAATATATGTGCTGGATTATTTCATAAGAAAGTTTTTAAAGATAACTCAATTGAAAGTTTTCAAGATAGCGTGTGTGAAAGATGTAAAAAATAACTCAACTGAAAAATTTATTAAATTATTTTATGTGAAAGGTTTTGGAAATAATTCAATTGAAAAGTCTGTAAAAATATGTCAAATGAAATGTTTTAGGGATAACTCAACTAAAAGTTTCAAATTTATTGCATGTGAAAGATTTCAGAAAAAAACTCTTTTGAAAGTTTGTTAAATTGTTTCATGTGAAAGGTTTCAGAAATAATTAAACGGAAAGGTCTGTAAAAATATTTCATACGGAAGGTTTCAGAAATATTTTTGTTGAAACATTTCAAATGACATATTACAGAATTCTTTCAGAATTGTTGCACATGGACTGTGAAAGGTTGAAACCTTTCTGAAAGCTTTCTGAAACAATCTGTGCTATATGAGTTTATAAACACCATGATTGAGTTCTCGAATCTTCGTCTTGGAATCATTCAGATTTCAATGAAATAAAATTAATAGAAGCATAAAGAAGGAAGATGGAAAGAAATAAATGAAGAATAGATAAATATAAGTAAATATCAGATAAGTAGCTAATATTTTTATAGAATAAAAAATTGTGTATCCTATGTGCTTTTTGTAATCGTAGAGGAACTAGCTGATTCCTTTTTTGAATTAATTTTTTCTTTCAGCTTTCCTGTCAATCATTTGCTTGTAGAATGTTGACAACCGGAAAACATTCCCCTGTCGAGTGAAACTACCAAATTCTGAGCCTACTACGTTCTTGAGTGTACCAAAATTGTAAGCAAAAAAGTTGAAATCACATTGTAGCATTAAGTAAGGGTACATTCCAAAATCTACTGCCAGTACTGACAGTACTGTTTTTTCGTTCCGAAATTGTTTTCAGTGTGCTGTCAGCAACTGAAAATTACTATCTGTTCTACAAAAATAGACCCTAGGGAATTACTGACTTCCGGCTAATTTTACACATTGTCCGGAGGCCGGAGGTAGTGCAAATCCAGTAAAGCATATGGCCGCCGTCCGCCGTACACTAATGTGTATAATTAAAATTGATGAGATTGTTTAAAAATTAATTGTAACAATGGAAACTGTTCGATACAAACTTATTGATGGCGATAATAACATTTATGAAGTGTTTTTTACACCTGAAGAGTATGCCAAAGCAGCGTCTGGTAAGAAAGATATACGTTCCTACCTTTAACCTATAAAGCATTATTTTTTAACAATAATAAATTATTTTTAACTTTCATTTTAATAATGTATATAATTTATATTTAAACAGATGGGAATTATGCAGCAAACATTTTAGGGAATATAAAAAAGGCAGGCATAAGTTCAGTAGACAAAGAAAATGATAGAAGTCAGGAAAAGGAAAGGGAATTAGACGAAAACAAAAATTCTGATACAGCTGCATAGTCACGGAATGCAACATTACAATTTGTGTCTTCCCAGATAACATAGGACGTCCTCAGGATCATCCTGAATATGTCCCGGGATGTCCTGGGATCTTGTCAGGATATAATAGTTGTATTATTGTAAATATTTTATGTATAAATTTGACTTTTAAAGTAAGTTTAGAATGTTAAATTCTGTAATAGTATTAATATAAATTGAAATTTTACTCATGTCTTGAGGACATCCTTGGGATGTCCTGAGGATATATGTATTTTAGCTGAAAACGTTATTCTTAAAATATTGTATAAAGAGTTTCATTAGCTACAAAATGTCTGAAAATAAACTAAATATAATGACTGTATAAATACCAGACATTTTAGATAGCCCAGAATGTTCTAAGAATATGATATTTTGAAAGTCCTCAAGACGTCCTAAGAGAGTCCTCAGGACATCCTACGAAAGTCCTCAGAACATCCTAAAATAGTATTCAGGGACATCCTGGACGTATAGTAATTTTTGAAAAAGACGGGTAAATTAATATAGCAAGTGAGAAATCTTTGAATATCGTACGTATTTCTAGAATGTATTGCAAAATCAAATGTGTAAAAATGTTGAATCTTACTTCAAAGTAAGATTGAATGTCTACATTTATTGAAACAATATGGCATATTAGCAATACTAAAAAATTATAAAAGATGACATTAAATAATTTTTTTATTTTATTTTATACAAACGGCGCAAAAACAGTTTTTTTAATAAGTTATTCCACATGCTATTTCGCGCGCATATGTAAAAATGATTTTAAAAAACTGTAAAACTTTATATTTATTTATAAAAATATAAGTGAACTATATATGTTTCATCCTTCTGACAACATCTACTGTAATGATCTATAACAAATATGTATGCATAAACAAGAAATACTCATGGATCATCACGAAGCGTTAGGAAGCGTATGGTCTTCGAAGTCAAGCATCGTCGGCGATGGTTGATACTTGGATGGGTGACCGTTTTCTCGGGTACAGAGATTAAACATGCTTTAACAGGTACAACTGTCGCTGAAACATGTATAGTCTCTTCTTCCTCTTACAAAATTATCGTAGAGATAATTTAAACTTTTAATTTTTTGTTAAAGTTTTTTTTCAATTCTCAAAAACTGTTAAAAATACTTAGAAATATTTAAAAAATTTTCTAAATTAATCGGAATTTTTTATTTTTTAAATTTTTCTGAGAAACGTTTCAATTCTTATAAAAAATTGATACATTTATCAAAAATCCTAAAAAGAAAAAATCTAAAAAATCTGACAAAAAGTGGTCATTGTTTGCTATTCCTGAGGATGTCCTGAGGAAATCCTATGGTATCCTCAGAACATCCGATGGACTGTCCTCAGGATGTCCTGAAGACTAAAAAGTGGCGCTCGTTTGCTATTCCTCAGGATGTCCTGAGGACGTCCCGGGATAAAATCAGGATGTCCTCAGGATATCCACGAAGTCCGTCCTGGACGTCCTGAGGACGTCCTAAGGACGTCCGTGTGCTATCTGAGTTTATACCAAGAATATGAGTCACAATTGCCCAGATAGCACACGGATGTCCTTAGGGCATCCTCAGGACGTCCAGGACGGACTTCGTGGATATCCTGAGGAATAGCAAACAAGCGCCACTTTTTAGTCCTCAGGACATCGTCAGGACAGTCCACCGGACGACCTGAGAATACCATAGGATTTCCTCAGGACATCCTCAGGAATAGCAAACAATGACTTTTTATTAGATTTTTTAGATTTTTTTTTTAAGATTTTTGATAAATGTATTGATTTTTTATAAGAATTAAAACGTTTTTTAGAAAAATTTAAAAAATAAAAAATTCCGATTAATTTAGAAAATTTTTTAATATTTCTAAGTATTTTTAAGAGTTTTGAGAATAGAAAAAAACTTTAACAAAAAATTAAAAGTTCAAATTATTTCTACGATAATTTTGTAAAAGGAAGAATTAAGACTATACATGTTTCAGCCAAGCGACAGTCGTACCTGTTAAAGCATGTTTAATCTCTGTACCAGAGAAAACGGTCACCCATCCAAGTGTCAACCTTTGCCGACGTTGCTTGACTTCGAAGACCATACGCATCATAACCCAGGTAGCAAGATGTCGTCTAATTGACGGCATTTTTTGGTCATTTTATGACGAACCAGACGTCATAATGTCGAGATAAAATGACGTCTAAATGTCGTAAAACTGACGTACATTTGTCTCATCTTAACGACGTCATATATTGATGTCAAAAATACGTCATTATATTCATATTATTGCCATTTTCATTTGTTAACGTCATTTTCAAGAAGCTAGTATCGTACATTTGACGGTATTTTATTGTTATTTTTATGACAAAACATAGGTTTTTAGATTAAATCTAATCAAGACGACATTTTATCGTCATTTTTATGACTATCTCAGATAGTAAAAGCCGTTATTTTGACGTTTAAAAAAATATTTTGGGTACATGTCCTATATATGCAGTACTTGTATTATAAAAATATCGAAATAACATAATTATAATGTAAAAAAAAAATTTACGTTGTTTCTCAACAAACATCGTGACCCACCACACCATAATCACATTTGGGATTGCCTAACTTCCGCGGTCACCCATCCAATTCTGAACCGCCGTCGACGTTGCTTGACTTCGAAGATCATACGCTACCTAGCACTTTGTGATGATCCATGAACACTTGATGCGCACGAATACATATTTGTTATAGATCAGTTCAATAGATGCGAGAAACATGAAACTTGTAGTTAACTAATATTTTTATAAATAAATATAAATTTACAGGTTTTTTCCTGATTTTTACATATGCGAAATAACATGTAGAATAACTTATAAAAATATGTTTTTGCTCTGTTCTTTCGATAAAGCTAAATTACACCTTAGAATGCAATATTTATAAAATATTTATAAAATATTTATAATATTTATTTAAATATTTTATAAATATTTATCCAAATATTTTATAAATATTTTTGTGGTCTTAGATTTGACAAATCACAAAGATTTATCATAAATATTATAAAAATATTTATGAAATATTTATAAATATTTACAAAATATTACTTATACAAATCTTTATCTTTTATTTACCATAAATATTATATAAAATATTTAGTCTATATTTTAATAATATGTTGAATACAAATTTTTTTCTTCGTGTATATAAAATATGTGTAAAATATTTATATAATATTTTGAAAAAATAAATATTAATAAATATTTATCATAAATATTATGTGCTGTCTGGGATGATTCTAAAATATTGATAGTATTAATTATATAAAATATTGTATTAATTTTAATAATGTTGTTTGTTAACCAATCTTTAAATAATGATTAATAGTTATAGGTAGCAAGGTGTCGTCCACTAGACCTCAATAATTCGTCATTTGAGGTCAAATCGTCAATTATTACAAAGAATTATAGTTAACGTCAGTAATTAATCACTAATAAAACCTTATTAATACGTCGTAAAATGATCAATTAACTGACGTTATTAATTAGTCAAGAATATGACGTCGAAAATACGTTGTAGGATGGATAAATGACTGACGTAATTAATAGGTCAAAAAATGACGTTACTATTACGTCTTAATTTGGTAACATGACGTCTGCGACCTTAAATGACGAATTATTGACGTCGTATTAACGTCACCTTGCTGCCTGGGAACCCTTCATGATGATCCAAGAGTACTTTTTGTTTATGCATTTGTTATAGATCATTACAATAGATGTTGTCAGAAGGATGAAACGTATATAGTTAACTTATATTTTTATAAATAAATAAGTTTTACAGTTTTTTAAAATCATTTTTCCATATGCGCGCGAAATAGCATGTAGAATAACTTATTAAAAAAACTGTTTTTGCTCCGTTCGTATAAAATAAAAAAATTATTTAATGTCATCTTTTAGTGTTGTTAATAATTTTTTAGTGTTGTTAATATGCCACATTGTTTCAATAAGTGTAGACATTCAGTCTGACTTTGAAGTCAACATTTTTACACATTTGATTTTGCAATACATTCTAGAAATACGTACAATATTCAAAGATTTCTCACTTGCTATATTAATTTACCCGTCTTTTTCAAAAATTAATATACGTCCAGGATGTCCCTGAATACTGTTTTAGGAGGTCCTGAGAACTTTCGTAGGATGTCCTGAAGACTCTCTTAGGACGTCCTAAGGACTGTCTTAGGATGTCCTGAGGACTGTTTTAGAATGTCCTGAGGACTGTCTTAGGATGTCCTGAGGACTTTCAGGATATCATATTCTTAGAACATTCTGTGCTATCTAAAATGTCTGGTATTTATAGAGTCATAACGTCGATGAAGATGATGTATAAGAAAATTAAAGACCACAATGGGAAATCAGAAAATGATCGACAAACATGGCAATACTTTGAGCTAATGGAACAAATTTTCGGTAAAAAATCGTGGATAAAACCTTTGTCAACCTTTACTTCGGCCACGAATATTTCTGATGCACAGGACATAGCGGCGACAAGTTTTGAACCATCTCCAACAAAAATTAAGATGACTACCATCGTCGATAAGTATTTAAATGAAATGATTGAAAGTAAGGAACGATCTCGAGAGGAAAAGAGCAAAAGGCATGCGGCAACTATGCAAAGACTTGATATACTTAATAGTCTGTTGCAAAAATTAATTGATAGAAAGGATGAATAAGAGTACTTTTTTTAAAAAGTAAAAAAAATATTGAAGCGTTTGTTTCTATTTTCTAAAAATTATATTTTAAAAAACATTATACTATATTTTATAACTTCGTCTTAGGAACTTGTCAGAGTGTGATAACTAAATATAAAATATTACTCATTTATTAAAAAATAGCTATTAACCGGTTGACTGTGTATGACGGCTATAATCGCAACATAGAAAAAATTAAGTAAAACTTTCTGAATTTGCTTGAAACTTGTTACTCGGGGGTTTCTGAAGTCGCTGATTACGAATCCAAAGTCAGATATACAAAATTCAAAATGGAGGATCCAATATGGCGGATCAAAATTACAAAAAATGGTTTAATTTTTATTAAATTTGGTACCCTTGTTTTTTGGGTCTTTGAATCCGAATATAAAATCAAAATTTAAAAATGGCGGATGCAATATGGCTTTAAAATAGTAATTCCGTCTATTTTTTTGTAATTTTGATCCGCCATATTGGACCCATTTTTAATTTTGTAAATCTGATATCCTATTCGGATTCAGAGACCCAAAAAACACAAGGGTACCAAGTTTCATAATAATCCGATGAACTTTCTTTTCAACAGACTTTTGGCCCAAATAGTAAAATTCTCTTACACAGCCAATGGGTTAAAAGGCATTATACATATTATATTATACAATAGTATTGTTCGTTTTGTCTGTTCTGGGTCTACTCGCAGCAAACCCAGAACAGACAAAACGAACAAGGCTAATAATACAACATATTTACAAAGTTATTAGTAAGAAGAGAAAAATCAAATGTAGAATTGTAAGCATTCGTGAGATCGAAATGTTTGATAACTTCAAAGAGATAATACACTGTTTTATTTCAAATATATATTTGTTTGCGAAGTGAAGGTTGTGTAATATTATAGCATTTGTAAGCATTCGTAAAACTGAAATGTTCAACAATCTCAAAGGTATTAATATTTTATTTCAAATATATATTTTGTTTGCAAAGTGAAGGTTGTGTAATTATAAGGAGATATAATAAAGTTACTATTGTGTATTGGCAATTAATAGGCTGACAAACAATGTTGACATTTTAGGATAAATTATTTTTACAATACAAATAAATTCTTTTTACTTTTAATAGCGTTTTTATTTTCAATAGCTTTACAAGTATTGTATAATATAAAATGGATAAAAAAAAGATTTTATAAATTTAATAAATAATTCAATACAATATTATTAGCTCTGGAAATTCATAGCAAACAGAGACCACTGCCATGATGAACATTTCCAAATTATAGTGTTATTGTAATCTAATATTGAGATGATCCCTAATCCTATCACGTTTTTCCATGCCTTGTGCATGCAGTATTGCATTCAAATTTTTCACACGGTTTTCAAAGCGATCTTCCACTATTAATGGAATTTCAACCATATCATTTCTAATTAAGCATATATTATGCAAAACACAGCATGCCATAATATAATTCGGAATGCGATCGGTTCTTCTTACAGGTAACCTAACAGAATTCGAAACCGTGATTTTAAGAGACCAATTGAACGCTCAACTATCATTCTTGTCGATGATAAACAATAATTATAGTTTGTTTGTCTCTCAGTCAATCGACCATTATCCTTGTAAAAAACGAGCAAACTCTTTTGAATTTTATAAGCAGCGTCACCAATTAAATGAGTATTATTTAGAAATTTAGCTGAATCATTACAGAAATCTTGCAATCCCGAAACACCAAAGACTCTCTAATCGTATACTGAGCCTGGATATCCCATGTAGCAATGTATAAATTTCATGGCGTGGTCACATACTACCTATAATTTAAATTATTTGATTATTAGTTCAACATATTATTATTATTGTATAATTTAATAAATATACCACCATACTTGTAATTGAATTGAATGATATCCTTTCCGATTGATATATCCTTCATGATTTTTTTTTTTTGGAGCATCTATTTTTACATGTGTCCCAACAATTGCTCCCAGTATATACACCGGGAAATCCTTTCATTTCTTGAAAGATCCTCGAGGATACCATTGCTTCTTCTTCTGTGGGCCATTTAATGTCAAACTCTCGAATACTAGTAAGAGCATTCATAACTCGCCGTACTGATCGCACAGCAGTAGCTTTACCAATGTTAAAGCGATCACATATTGATCTAAAAAGTAAAATTAATTATTCGTAATATCAAACTTGCATTTTTTTATTAAACTATTATTTTATCTTAAATCGTATCTCACCTGTATGAATCCGGGTTGCAAAGGTCCAAATTGTCATCAACAATTGCTTTTCTGGAGAAATAGGAAATCGGTTGAGTCCTTCATTTTTTTATAACAAGGGAATGGACAGAATTGTCCCTCACTGATTTTAATGAGCTTTGGATATGTTGTAGAACATAAAAAAATATTAGACCCATATTTTTTTTAGCTGCGTATCTCGACGTTTAGAGGTTGAAACCACCCCTCAAAAATAACGCATTTTTTCATTTTTTGCGAATATCTTTGAAAATATAAAGTTTATGAAAAAATGTTCTATACAAAAGTTTTATGGCATTTTATACTCTTTACAATAGTATATTTATATTTTTTAAAAATTTCAAACTTTAATTTACCCTACCCCCACCCCTTTTTTCAACATTTTTGAAAATTTTATAACGACAAAAATTAAAGAGCATTAAAAGCCGAATCCACCCATATATAATAACACATGGGTTTCATCATTCTCAATTATTGGCAAAAGAGAGTAATCTTGCGCTATAGGCGCCGCGCTAGAAGTAATATTGCGTTATTTCTTTAGTCGCGTCACACTCAATAACTGCCTCTCCTGCGTATATTTTTATATTAGAACATGTAAATGGATTAATCTTAATTATATAATACGCAACGTATTACACGATATAAAGCATAAATGCATATATATAACAAAAGTAGCATATATATACGTATATGTTTACGTACATTTTCATTGTTACAAATGCGAATATAAATTAATATAAAGCAAAATATTTTTTAACATTTAAAACTGCAAATACAATATAACAAAATATATAATATAAACAGAAAAATATAAAATATAAACTGCAATAACTATTTGCATAATTATATTATTTACACTACATGCACGTAGCACGCTCTGATAATAAAGATAATATAAACATATAATTTAATTTAATTTAAAATTTGAAAATACATTTATACGAATGTATATATACATTTTGCACACGACACGGGCAAATAACTTTAATATCAGTGTTGATAGAGGGACCGGTTGTTCTCGCGCAAGCGGACGTGAGTCTTCAGTAAAATATCCATTAGTAATAGAAAGGAGATCTTTGGTCATACATTTTGCACACGACACCAGCGTATAAATTTAGTAACAGTGATAGACGGATCGGTTGTTCTCGCGCAAACATGAGGCTTTAATGAAGTATTTATTGGTAATAGAAAGAAGATCTTTGGACTCCATACAATTTTTTTTTGTAAATTTATACAAACATTAACACATTTCACATATTAAACACGCATGTATATTTTCCCGTATTAAATAAAATAATTTATAAATATCGTATTCTATTTGATGAATACTTATAAGATTTTTTGGCGATTTTTCCTTAGTCTTGTGACAAATGTGCGTATTCTGTATGAGTGCCGACAAATGAAATATTTTATTTCAATTTAAATATATGTTTTATTCTATAAATTTACCTTCTTTTTCATTTTTAACAGGATTTTTATTATTAAATACAAATTATTTTTAATTCCTTAATTTATGTTGAATATATATACACAAATATAAATGCAAACGATATACAAATATATGCGTGCGTGTTAAATATATAAAATGTGTTAACGTTTTTATAAATTTGCAAAAAAATTGTATGGAGACCAAAGATCTCCTTCCTATTACTAATAGATACTTTATTGAAGCCTCACGCCTGCGCGAGAATAACCGATCCGTCTATCACTGTTGCTAAATTTATACTGGTGTCGTGTGCAAAATGTATGACCAAAGAGCTCCTTCTTATTACTAATGGATATTTTACTGAAGCCTCACGTAATGCGCTTGCGCGAGAACAACTGGTCCCTCTATCAACACTGATATTAAAGTTATTTGCCGTGTCGTGTGCAAAATGTATATATACATCCGTATAAATGTATTTTCAAACTTCAAATTAAATTAAATTATATACTTATATTATTTTTATTATCAAAGCGTGCTACGTGCATATAGTGTAAATAATATAATTATGCAAATAGTTATTGTAGTTTATATTTTATATTTTTGTGTTTATATTATATATTTTGTTATATTGTATTTGCAGTTTTAAATGTTAAAAAATATTTTGCTTTATATTAATTTATATTCGCATTTGTAACAATGAAAATGTACGTAAACATATACGTATATATATGCTACTTTTGTTATATATATGCATTTATGCTTTATATCGTGTAATACGTTGCATATTATATAATTAAGATTAATCCATTTTTATGTTCTAATATAAAAATATACACAGAAGAGGCAGTTATTGAGTGTGACGCGACTAAAGAAATAACGCAATATTACTTCTAGCGCGGCGCCTATAGCGCGAGATTACTATCTCGTTTTGCCAATAATTGAGAATAATGGAACCCATATGTTATTATGTATGCGTGGATTCGGCTTTTAATGCTCTTTAATTTTTCTCCTTACAAAATTTTCAAAATGTTGAAAAAAGGGTTGGGGATAAGGTAAATTAAAGTTTGAAATTTTTAAAAAATATAAATATACTATTGTAAAGAGTATAAAATGCCATAAAACTTTTGTATAGAACATTTTTTCATAAACCTTATATTTTCAAAGATATTCGCAAAAAATGAAAAAATGCGTTATTTTCGAGGGATGGTTTTAACCCCTAAACGTCGAGATACGCAGCTAAAAAAAATATAAGTTTAATATTTTTTTATGTTTTACAACAACATATCCAAAGCTCATTAAAATCGGTGAGGGACAGTTCTGTCCGCTCCCTTGTAAGTTTGGTCTTACAAGGAGACCTTAGCCCTCGTCTACAATAAAGATTTAAGCTTTAAGCCGCAAGAAATTAACCAATCACAATCGAGTATTCTTATAAAAATCTACTGTGATTGGCCAGTTTCTTACGGCTTAAAGCTTAAATCCTTCATTGTAGACTAGGGCTTACGGGTCATGGGTCATCGATTCTTTTCATACTTATAGGATTTGAAGATCAGTACCCGGACTTCAATTTCCTAAAGCAGTACGATGTGCTTCTCAAAAATACTCGAGAAAATCGATTTTGAAGATTTCAGATATCTTTAAGTACAGAAAATTTTGACCTATCGTCAGAGCCGCTCGTAGCCGAGCGCACAGAGCTCTAATTTCGTAAGCGCGGAATCGCTGGTTCGATTCTCGCTCTGTCCCCAATTTTTTTTTAATAAGTCAATGGAGTTTTTTTTAAATCCTATATCTTAACATTTATCAAATTGAAATGCTAATTAATTATTAAATATTTATTCGTTATTTTTTAAATAAAAATTAACATCTTTTTATTTTTAATTACCACTTGCTTGAAAATGCGAATATTTATAATAAATTAAAATTTGGTACAAAAATGGAAAAGGTCTTATTGTTAAATGCAAAAATAATATGAATAAATAATATTCAGTTATTTTATCGCTTACATTTTACGCTGTATCTTTAACACGTTAGTCGGAGTTTACAAGTCGAGTTTATTGTAAGTCGATCCTGATCGATCCCCATTCTCTCGCATCTAGTCGTGAACAAAGAACAGCCTTGCAAAAAGTGGGAGAAGTAAGGGTTCCGAGAAAGCAGATGCTGTGCTATTCGTATTTTACCGTTAAATAAAAATAAAGAGATGTTAATTTTCATTTAAAAAATAACGAATAAATATTTAATAATTAATTAGCATTTCAATTTGATAAATGTTAAGATATAGGATTAATAAAAAACTCCATTGACTTATTTAAAAAAAATTAAGGCCAGAGCGAGAATCGAACCAGCGACTCCGCGCTTACGAAACTAGAGCTCTGTGCGCTCGGCTACAAGCGGCTCTGACGATAGGTCAAAATTTTCTGTACTTAAAGATATCGGAAATCTTCAAAATCGATTTTCTCGAGTATTTTTGAGAAGCGCACCGTACTGCTTTAGGAAATTGAAGTCCGGGTACTGATCTTCAAATCCTATAAATATGAAAAAAATCGATGACCCATGACCCGTAAGGTCTCCTTGTTAGAATTTCTAACAAATAATTGAACGTATTGCGTGAAATTCTGTGGAAAAGAATGTTATGTAAAACAACTTGTATATTTTAGAGTACTATTTAAACATTTTAAACTATTATATTTATTTTACTTGTAGAAAAATTACGCGATTATTATATCACACAGTATTTTCTTCAATAATGAAATAATAGAGAAATTCTATCTTTTTGTTATAATTCCTACTGAAAATGTGCTTTGAATCCTTCATCCGAAAATAAAGCAACAACATTTTCAATGTAATTTTTTATGCGTGGCCTTAACCCTTTAACTCAAATGCACAAGATTTTTTCGCAAACTTTAACGGCGTAGACTTTGTATAAAACGGACAAACTTTTTATCAAATAGTACTTTTCTAGGAGGTTTCGACTGTGCTCTTTTGAATGCCGCTGCGAAAAATTGAAAAAAATGTCAACAACATCGAGTTTCTGAGCTTTTTTTTAAAAAAAGGCACGATTTTTTTCGAATAAAATTTTATTTAAAAGTGGATTTTCTTTATCGTAACGGATTTGGATTAAGATTGGAATCGCATAAAGCGTGTACTTTTTAGTTGTACTTGAAGACTATGCAGCGCAAAAATTTTTTTTAACATGGCGAATCGAATATGGCCGCTTAAATGTCAGAAATTTGGGAAATTTCCATTTTTTACCATTTTTTCTATTCAAACAATCGTAATTCGATTTACTAATGCTCATTAATTACATAAAAACGTTTGATTATATTAGTTTGTACAATAAAAAGTAAAATCCAATATAGCGGTTTCAAAATGGCGGCTAAGATTGGCGGAAACACCGAAAAAAGTAGTATAATTCGTAGTTTTTTATATATTTCTATGTACTAATGTGACTGGAGAGTACAATAGCAACTATGTACACTGTATGCGAGTGTGTGTGTACATACATTCAATTCAACAAATAATTATAAATGAAAATTAATGACATTACTAACTTCTAAATCGTCCTTTGCCAATAACTTCCATATCAAAGTTATTGATTTTTATCGTGAGGATGTGGACAATTATTGAGAATCTTTTTTTTATTTTTTTATATTTTATTAATTTGTTTATAATTTTTCATATTTTTATTTTTTAGGTACAAAAATTTTTTTTTCTTTGTAATTGAATCTAATGATTCTCGAAACATGTCTTACAAAAATATAAATGGCAATGTTTACAAAATTTATTTGTTCTTATTTTATATTTTTTTGAACAGTATTTTTGAGAGCTAACTAATTTGGTTTCGTGTTTTTTTTATGACTATAATCACGTGGTATATAATAAATAAAGTACCACACTAAAACGTTAGCTGTCCATATTTTACAACCGATATTTAGTAAGCACACGCAATGTTTAGCTACGACAAGCCAGCGATGCCAGTTCAGATACTCACGCCAGCAGGCTGCGCAAACAGTAGGAGATCTACTGTCATTTTCCATGTCCACAAAGTAATTTATATTTTTATAAGACATGTTTCGAGAGTAGTTAGATTTAATTACAAAGAAAAAAATTTTTTAACTGACAAATAAAAATATGAAAAATTATTAAAAAATAGATAAAATATAAAAAAATACAAAAAAAAACAAAAAAAGATTCTCAATAATCGTCCACCTTCACGCCGAGAATTGGTAACGCTGACATGGAAATCATTGGCAAAGATCTAAAAGTCAGTAATATCATCAGTTTTCATTTATAATTATTTCCCGAATTAGATGTATGTACACACACACAGTTGCTTTTTACTCCCCAGTAACATTAGTACATGAAAATATACAAAAAACTACGAATTATACTACTTTTTTCGGTGTTTTTGCTAATCCTAGCCACCATATTGGAAGCGCCATATTAGATTTTACTTTTTAGGGCACAAACTAATATGGTCAAACGTTTCTAACAATAAGTGATTAATGAACATTAGTAAATCGAATTACGGTTGTTTGAATAAAAAAAATCGTAAAAATTTAAGATTTACAACATTTCGGACATTTAGGCGGCCACATTTGATACACTATATTAAAAAAAAATTTTGCGCTGCATAGTCTTCAAGTACAATTAAAAAGTGCACGCTTTATGCAGTTCCGATCCTAATCCAAATCAGTGATGGGAACTCGCGAGATATTTCTCGCGCACGCGCATCTGAGCAACAGCGACGCAGCGCAGCAACGTATATATGTATTTAGTGATACTGTAAAGGTCCCAATATTCATCGATAAAAAAATATGAAGAAAATTATAAAGAGAAAAGTTTTTATTAATATTGTTACGTCCGGCAGACTCCACGATTTCCTTTCGTCAGAAAAACAAATAATTTACAAATGAAATTCCGTTTCAACGGTCTCCGATAATTTTTTATGCGTCTAGGATTAGTCTGTTAGAAACGTAATAACAAACATAAATGGACGAAACGACCAAGTTGATAAATCCGACTCCTCTTGAATATTGAGTCAACAAATAATAAATTCTGAAGATAGAAATTCAAAAACAAACATGGGATTTAAGCAAAGTTTCACGTTTCGTCACAAAAAATGAGCAATAAAGTATCCAAACTTAAGCAAAAAATAAATAACCATTTCCTCCATCTGCAACCCATACCGTAGCACGTCTAGCACGATAGAAAAAATTATTTATCTCTTAAACCCAAAGGGAAGATAACCTACGCGATAGGTCGGATCCCTTCGATAAAATTAAAGGAATGTGGGAGGAAACAGAGAAACTTTCGACAGAGTACTCAACGTATGATTGGTCAAAAAAGAAAATTATTTTTCCAATAAAAGAACGTAGAATTCACCTACCACACAATCCTGAAAAAGAATCTTACCAATTAGAATATTTGAACCACCTACATCTGGATCCTCCTTTTGTAAGACTCTGTATATATAATACCAAATCTTGAAGAAAATCAGTCAGTAATAATAGTCAGTCAGTCAGTTGAGAGTAGTTAGTTGTGAGTTCAGTTACGTTTAAAGTTTTAGAGTTACGTTTTTAGAGTTAGTTAGTTAAGTTAGTAATCATGTAGAATCAGTGCGCAAGTAAACTTTAGTGCTGTTCCATCCGGTCAAGAAATCCCTTTGATTCCGACAGATTTGCTCGAAAACAATGAGTAAGTCCCACAATCATAATTTCTTTTGTTTTTACGTTACTTATCTGCTCCCTTCCGTTTTAATTTTTTAAGACACCCTCCTATTATTTATAAATAATTCCCTCACACTTACACGAACCTGAAGCTCCCGTGTGCGAATCTCAAGTTTACACACACTTACACGAACCTGAGGCTTCCGTGTGCAAATCTCAAGTTTACACACACACCAACCTGAAGCTCCCGTGTGCGAATCTCAAGTTCCCGACACCACTTCACAACCTTGAGGAACCCCCGTGTGATCCTCGAAACGTCCCCGCTCCTCCTGTTTCTCTTACTTATTCCTAGATCAGTTCTTTAAAACCCGAAGATGTTCCATCCCCACTCTCTCCTACGTTATTCTTTATCCTCTTAAAATTTCAAGCATCTCCGTTTTCTCCATGTAACCATTTAATAAACCCTTCGTCTATTTCTTTGCTCCGCGTTTACCGTTAATACTATAGAAATTAAAAAAAAAAAAATCTCTTGTTTCCCTTTCTCCGCCCACCACATACTTATTTAATATTTGTACAACTATATACATACTCACTATGCATTTTAATTTCGATTATACCGTTATTACAAATTGTCAAACCACGACTTCAGCGCTTATTTGTATTTCTTTTTATTTTCATTTTTATTTGTTATTAGAATAAATACTTTTGTTAATTTTATGTGAAACTTTATCATTTATTTTAATTAATAACGACCTCGCCTATCCCGAACAAAGACTGCATCTGGTCCGATCCCGAGTTAAAGCGATTCAATTCGTTGACTCGAAACTTGGACCGACGGACGTACGACTCGAAACGGGTTATAGCGGGCCTATCGGCACGTTGACCTATATTTTTGAGTCATAAAAAGTGCGTTCGACCCGAGGCACATACCCTCTCTTAAATTGTGTGCCTACGAGAATTCTGTACGTTTTGTTACGTTCTTCCCTGCCTTATCTGTTCTCCCTGAAATATCCTTCCTACCGAATAAAGAGTTAAATCCTATAAGGCTGGACGTAACAATATTTTATATTAAAACAAAATCCCACTTATAAACAATAATAAATTTTATTTATTAATGTTTTTTTGTAACAATTACAGCCGATTTATTACATAAATTTTATTACAAAAAACCTGTAAAAATCTTATTAGCATTTTTGCACTAAAATTAAACATAATAAATATGGCACATTAAAACAACATGTAATAAAAATAAAATATAACCATCTAAATACAATATATATAAATACATGATATATATACATATATGTAATAGTTTTTTTTTTACAGAAGAGGGAAAAATCTTTACAAGATCTTTTTAGAAATAATAATTTTTCAGTCCTCGCCAGAAGGCAATATAACCTTCCAATTCTCATTTCAAGAAGGACAAGAAGTCCGTACCTCAGGGTGTGTGGGATTCAATAGGGATACATCGCAAAAGATACTATCACCTATTATCTACCCACTAAAAAACCCTCTTTAATAATTAATTTTAATTTTAAAAAAGCATACGTTGAAGATAATCCTATGCACAATAAATATTATTATAATAATAACTTAGAAAACGTGCAATATTTAAAATTAAAAAAAAATTTTTTTAATTATGATTATAATAAAAAAAATAAAAAAAATAATGTTTAGCACCCCGAGTAGAAAATTGTTAGGGAAATCCTTATGTAACATAAGGCCCCGATAAGGATTTAATAAGGATGCCATAAAAAGGGCTACCTTAATATTACCACATCAGGGCCTTATAAGGTATTATTAAGGATGCCTTAAACTTACTGAGTAAGATTTTGTTATGGAAAACTAACAAGGGCCTTACAAGATGTTATTAAGGATGCCTTAGATTTACTAAGTAAGATTTTGTTATGAAAAACTAACAAGGGCCTTGCAAGGTATTATTAAGGATGCCTTAGATTTACTAAGTAAGACTTTGTTACAAAAAGCTAATAAGGGCCTTACAAGGTACTATTAAGGATGCCTTAGATTTACTAAATAAGATTTGGTTACGAAAAGCTAATAAGGACAAGTTGCGATATCGAAAAAATGTTAATGCAGTTCTTGGCAATAATTTTTGTAACAATTAGTTGCAAAAAAAATTTTTTTTACAATTTGTTATAAACAAATTAACAAATAATTATCCTAGCCTGAAATAAACCACGACGGAAACATGTATAATATGTCCATGTTTATAACAAATAATATAATGTGTTTATAATATGTTTTATAATATGTATATGTTCCTTGTTTATAACAAATGATTAAAAAAATTTGTTGCAACTGATTTTTGTTGCAAAAATTCGTTTTTTTTAATCAAAACGGTCATTTTTTAAGTTATTCCACATGCTATTTCTTGTATGTAAAAATTAATAAAAAAATTTGTTAATTAATATTTATTTATAAAAACATAATTTAACTAAACATGTTTCATCTTTTTAACATCTATTGAATTGATCTACAACACGTATGTATAACATATAAATATCCACAAACATCAATGGTTCATGGATCAACTCGAGGTGTCGGTTCCTGTACGATCTTGAAAGTCAAGCAGCGTTCAAGGTGGTTCACAGATGGATGGGTGACCGTTTTTTCGATTGCAGAAAATGCTGTAATAATGACCAAATCAGGCATGCCAGATTTGACGTTTGGTCCTGATTTGGATATGGTATACATAATATAACCCCTAAATTTTTATTACATCCCTTATCAGAGCCAATTAGGGGTTGCCTTATAAGGACCTGTTAATATTTGTTTATAGGGCCCTGATAATTTTTTCTTTAAGGTGCTCTTAAACCATTTGTTTCACTTCCTTTTCAGGCCCTACTTATATATCCTTACTAGGGCCTGATTAATTTTAAGGAAGCTTTATCAGGGCCTTATCGGTGCCCTATTACATTTTCTACTCGGGACTTACGCATCTATTTTCCAAATCACAGTCATGTACTAGAAAATACGTATAAAAATTAATAAATAAAATATTTAAACGCGAACAAAAAAAATATTGTATGTATTTTGCACTTACTGTCACACAAAGCAAGAAAATTATTGTTAAATCTAATTAGACAAAAAATAAAAAAAGCTAACGTTATGATTATAAAAAAATATTAATAAAAAGTAATGTATTAATGTGACAGCAATTCTTAAAATTATTATAAAAGTGATAACGTAAGGAATAAAAAGAGTACCAATGTTCTAAAATGTGGAAAAAGTAATGGCAATACAATGAAAAATATACAAAAGTAAAATATTTTTAGCTACGCTAAATTGTAATAAAATTAAAAAAATATTAATATAATTTACTGCAAATTTAAAAATTATAATAAAAATAAACAAAAATGTGTTTAATTATATTTGATTGTAATATTTGACTTACTTTTTATAAATACATATCTTTATTGTACAGTTCCAAGTGTCTAGAATCAACTTGGAAACTGCGGCAATCTAAATCATGAGCTTGAAAATGTGAACGTAATTTACAAATTGAATCTAAACATTCAAAATTAATGCGGTTTCTCTTTTTATTCTTCACATCAGTGACGATAGAAAATATTCTCTCTGCTTCGGCATTGGAATGTGGAAGTGACAAAACAGCATATACTAATTGCTCTAAATTTGGAAACAACGGTTCATCATTAAAATTCTTTTTCTCAAAAATAGTGCTCTACATTTTATTAATTTCTAAACTAGATAATGATATTTTACCCGCGTCATTAAAAACTGTTGGCAAAATTCTCCATTCGTAAGCTAAAGTCGTAATGTCAGATATATCAAAATGTCTTGCTATATTTATTAAATCTGGAAAGATCAATCTACTTTTATCGTACAAAGCCACTTCAGAATCTAAAAATTTAAGTTCGCGGAAGATGTTATTGTCATATGGTAACCATTGTAACATTTCGTCTAATGCAGTTGCGTAAAATTCTAAACATTTTGATTTTACTTCTATAATAAAATCGGGACATTCAGTTGTGAGATATTCTTCACATTCTGGACCAACATAAATGGAGTTTAGCGACATAAAATTTATTGGATTTAATATGTTTTTTGATATATTTTCTAAAGCATTAGATAACAAAAAATTTTGATCCAACTGCTTTATTAGCTGCTCACTATTTTTAGCAATTTTATGAATTAAAATTTTTCTAGATTGAAATAATGTATTAAACACGTTAAAAAAAATCAAAATATATTTTTAAAAAAGCTTATATGCTTTGATGACTTTATCATTTAAAATATTAAATATGGAAATTGCCGTCTTATTTTTATTTTCTAAAGTTTCAAAGTTAAAATAATATTTTAAAACTTCCCAATTATCGAGAAATCTATCAACACACTTTTGTAAAACAAGCCATCTTGTTCCTAATGATTTTAAAATTTTACGTGATTCTACTCCAAAAAATGATTGAAAATCAGATAGAATAGCTGATCTTTTAGCACTACAAGAAAAATATGTAGCAACTGCATGTAGAACATATTCACAAGAATCCGGCAATTTTGAACACGCTTTACTTGCGATAAAAGCTGAAGAATGGCATATACATCTTAATACAATGAGGGCCGGTACCTCTTTTTTTAATCTAGTCATAAAAGAATCGTGACTTCCTACCATAACGGAGGCATTATCGCAAGCTATTTCTACAATATTTGAAATTGGAATTTGTTTACTTTTCAAACAATGTTTAAACACAGAATACATTTTTTCTGCGGAACAATATATAGCATCTAAAGAAATTAATTCTAATAATTTTATTAGAATTTTTTTATTTTCAATTGAAATATATTTAACTAAGACACAAAGCATCTTATCATTTGCGATAGTTGTGCTTTTGTCCACTAAAATAAAAAATTTTGTATTTAATAAATTATTAACTGTTCTTTCGCTTTCGCGTTTTCCTAAAACATCGACTATTATTTGCCTACATTTTTTTCGTGACAATTTCAAATCTTTTGCTATTTGTGAATCTGTTAATGTATCTTTTAATAATGGGACCATGTCATCAATTATTTCAAAAGCTATATTATGTGTCGCGTAAAAAGCAGCTAATTTTATTTCGGCTATTTTTACTTTATTAACCTTTAGAGGACGGGAAATTTTCAGTGCAAATCAACCTCTTTTAAAACGTGTAATTTATATTTAAATCGAATGTATAACTTAGGACAAATCTCCGATCAAGTAAGTGGTCCCTAAAGGGACCAGTCCCGTCCGCAAGGGAAAGGTCAATGCAAAAAAATTGATGCAATGATTTTTGGGTGTTTTTCAACGTAATGTTTTGCGCTGAATACGAAAAAAATAGTTTAAAAAATCCTAGATGCGTCCTTTACCTCGAAAAAGGTCATTTTAAAGTCAAATATTTGTTTCCCTATTTTGGCCTGAGACATATCCACGCTTCGCAATTTCCCCCTCTCTTACTACGCGGGCCGGATCTCTTTTTTTCACTATTTTTCCCGTATTCAGCACATCGAATTACCCTTAAAAAACATAAAAATTTTGTTTCTCAGGGTGGTCCCTTTTGGGACCAGTCCCGTCCTCTAAAGGTTAATATGGTCCACAAATGTATTATTATGTACAGTTAATGCAGCAGACATTACGTATCTTGGATATATTTTTTACGTGGCTTTGTATTTTTAAATGTCTAATTAAATCTAATTTGCCGCATGATAAAACTTTATTACAAGCCGTACAGACAGCTTTTCTATCATCTTCATGTGAGGTCAGCCAATCTTTAAAAATATCCAAACCTAACCAGGCTCGTTGAAATGTTTTCGGCCTGTTTTTCTTTTGCTCCAAACTACTTGTTGATGGTTGTTGGAGATCCATCTTCTTACATTTATATCACAATACTAATGACCACTTACGTTATCACTTGCACTTAATATAAAACTAATAACTTAATCTAAACTTACCTCGCGGTAAAACGAACGCGGGGACACGAACGCGGGAAAGAACTGCGGAGTCTTGTGCGCATGTTTAGAGCCTTGTAAGCACCCGATATAGCACCTATAACCGTCACTGGAAAAGTACTGATACGTCATTTCACGCATGCGCATGAACGCGCCTGCTGCGCGGAATATCTTGCGAGTTCCCATCACTGATCCAAACCCGTTACGATAAAGAAAATCTACTTAAAAAAAAATTTTATTCGAAAAAAATTGTGCTTTTAAAAAAAAAGCTTAGAAACTCGATATTGTTGACATTTTTTTCAATTTTTCGCGGCGGCGTCGAAAGGGCATACTCGAAACATCCTAAAAAAGTACTATTTGATAAAAAGTTTGTCTGTTTTATACAAAGTCTACGCCGTCAAAATTTACGAAAAAGTTTTGTGCATTTAAGCGTTAAAGGGTTAATTCCAATGGTCCATGCTTAGCAATAATGTATAAGACATTTAGAACTTCTTCTTCATCGTCTGATGAACTGTCACTGTCACTATTAATAACATTCACAATACCTTGCACTGCAATTATGATTGCGTTGACATTTGCTATAATTAGATTGTATAAGGTTAGGTTTTCATGATGGTATCAACAGTTGCTGGTTTGACTATAAACGCATTCCGTTTTTCAGTGTTGCCAGTATTCACTGGCGTTTCGGAACAGCTCAAACCCAGTAACTTCAGTAGCAGTACTGTCAGTACTGTCAGTAGATTTCGGAACGCATTCTAAATTTATCATCAACAGTGCAGCAACAGATTGATACTGTTGGGAGTCACAGATTGACCTGTGCGCCATCTTGCGGCGTCCCTACTTGTTATTCTCTGCTTCCCTAAGCGTCCGGAAGTGTGTGTATGTGTGGTTTTTAGTGTGCTCGTGCGTACTCTCTTCTTCCTCGTTATAACAAGACAGCCGTTTTGTATACTCTTTTGTCTGAAGACAAAAAACTTCAGAAAACATTACATAAAATTCTGCAAAATATTCTGCAGAAGAATTCTGAAAGCGAAAACTTTGTACAAAAATCTGTAAAAACTGCAAAAATTCATGCACAAAAATATGCAATTTTTTGTGCAGTAATTTTTGCATAATTTTTTCCTACGAGCAACTTCATCGATTCCACGTTGTTTCCAATATCTTCTGCTTTAGCTTATTTATGTTAAATATTAGTTATAGCTAATACATCTTTTTGGTTAATAGCAACTTCATCATCGATTTCACGTTGTTGTTGTTTTCTTATTCTTATCCTAAAAATATTAAAAACAAATATAAATTTTATAATAATATATATTTCTCTACGCAAATTTTAGAAAATTATTATATTTTATATAATTACGTGTATGCATGAGTGTGTGTATGTGTGTGGAATTAATAAAAATGTTACTTATGTAAAATAATTTACATATTGTCATTGATAAAAAACTTTTAAGTTAATTATTTCAGATAGCAGACATGTCAATCAAGTATCTTCGATAATTAATTCTTTTCGTGTTATTTCCTTTATTAATTATAATTTTATTTATGTAATATGTAATTTTTATTATTAATAAATATACATACTCTGCTCTCTGCTGTCGCCACTTCGCATGTACTAGCCAAGTCGATGTGATTTCCGCAATCTGTGCATTATTCATTTCTGGTCTAAGAATTCGTATTACTCCTGTTAGACAATAAAAATAAAAATAAGAATCGATATTGTAATGTTATTTAGGAATGTATTTTTTTCTTTTACAATTTTTTGCACAGATAAATTTTTTATTTAAAAAAAGTTAATAAATAATAAAAAGTTTGTTTTAAAAATAATTAGCAAAAGTTTAAAATAAATTAAAATATTTATTAAACATTCAATTTAATTAGTTAAAGTTGAAAATTATAAAAAATTAACCAAATTAAAAGTTATTAACTTTTAAGTTTTTAAATAATTATTATTATTATTCAATCCTATATATTAATTGCGTTGAATTCAAAACTATGGTAATATACGTAATATATTTCCTATATAAATTTATTGATATATTTTCAAAAATATTTATGGAAAGTTTCATAGAAAAATTGTAAGCCTAAGTATTGTAAGAGATTTAGAGAGAACAACTTTATCTATAGTACTTTTATCATTTTGATAAAAGCACGATAGAACTATTTTTTACGTAATACTTACTCTTAAGAATTGAGCATAGTTTGAGCATAAAATTTCTCTTATTTCGATGTCCTAAATAACTAAAACTTTCCGCAAGATGATCGGTCAGTAACAATTTTGAGATATTTATTTTTTTGCTGGACAAATTTATCCCACCCACTTGTTTCAATGTATTCACCTACAAAAATTACAAAATATTATTACTTAAAATTATATGTATATTAATCAATTCTGTATATACACAAGTAGAATTTTAGATATTTTACATATATATAATAGTATATTTTCTTTAACACATATTTCTACATCTAAATATTATCTAATCTGGATATCCACATTCGTGGGTATTATTTGGCCCATGATGTAAAAAGAAAGGTGAATTATTTTTGAAGATGCAGTAGCAAGTAATCACATTTGGGTCAAAATATTAGAAAACAAAATTACATATACATATTAACATATATAAGATTGTTTTTGTATTTAATTTTTGAATGCATTTTGAACAAAATGTGTGATTAATTGCTTTATTGTTTTTTTTATTTCCACCATTTAACGTGCAATTTTTCATCTTTTTTCTTACTACATGATCTGAATAATCAAAATAAATTATAGTTACAAGTATGCAATCACTTGTTATTTGTTATTATAAACAATGAATAACCTGGAAATCTCAAATTTTATTCATTTATTAAATTACCTTTAATCGCAAGTCATTCATGTGCAGAAGTACAGATATAAAATAAGCTATGTTCTATCAGTCCGTAGGCGTAAAGCCCTCACGTTAACGGATTGGAATACTTGAAAGATACGAGTACTCACCCGAGTTTCGAATAAAATTCGAAAAACAGGTATCTGAATAATGCTTAAAAGACCCGAGTACAGGGCATTTATTTACAGGGAATCCGGATAGTTTAAATTGTAATGTATAGTAGAGCATTATATACACTAGTATATAATACTATACTATATATACCTTTATATTTTTACCATTTTATCTGTGAATGATCTATCTTGTAATAATGCTTCAAATCGTTTTAACGCCTCCATATTTTTTAATGACAGATCATATTCTTCATATTGTATAACATCGGCTATTTTTTGATTATTATTTCGTGTAACATATAATGATAATTCCAATAAGACCATTCTATTTTCTAGCGTATTCATTTTATTAAGTAACAACTGTAATTTTCTTATAACTTCTTTTTGAAACTCTGCAAAAATAAAAAAACATCAAATATGTTAAAGTATTTAAAAAATACAACACACAATGTATAATATACAGGCCTGTCATAAAAAAACACCGTGCAATGTACAACACGTTTTACACACACACACACACACACACACGCGCGCGCGCGCGCGCACACTTATATTTACATATTGCTGTACAAAACACGTCATATATTGCAAAATGCTTTTTCTAATCACAGGATTGTTACAATTTTACTTTGGTTAGAAGGGATGGTACGCTTTTATCTTTGATCACAATAAATACTGTTATAATAAACTAATAATTTACACACTGTATATAAATATTTTTTTAACACAAACCATTTTCTGTAGTTATTAAAGTGTTTTCGGTATACTTTGTACGCTTTTTAATATTTGAGTCTTGCAAGTTAACATTTTCATCTGACGATTGGTCACGATAATTCCGCTTTGTGCAGCTACTTATTGTTTCTTTATATGAACTTTTAGTATTCTTAGTATGTATAGTAGAACTCATTAGACTCTTAGATGTTGATTGGTCTACATTAGATAGTGATGACGACGGAATATTTTTCTGATTTGCACAACTTTTTTGGATGTTTGTAGTACATAATTTGTCTGGAACTTTAGGAAAGGGTGCTAATTTTGTTTGCTCCTTTCATCAGAATCAAATTCATACTCCGACGAAGAATTGTTTTTTCTCGCATATGTCTCGATTTCTTTTCTTTCTCGTATCGTTTGATCTCATCTTCTGTGCCTTCGCCAGCCGTTATATCTAATGTATTTTCAGCTAGAAGTAATTTTTCTTTTGCTCTTTCATATGAATCTAAAAATAGAGATATATTATAGATAACCTAAATTTTTTAATTGATAAATAAAAATTAAAGTTTACCGAAATAAAATTTTTAAATAATTAATAAAACAATTTATTAAATAAATTATTCTATTCATAAAAAAATTTATAATAATTAATAAGCACCATATGCCATAAATTCATTATTTTTAAATTATTAAAAAAAAAAAAATTAATTTAAATAAAGTCCCATGTATAACTTATAGTATAACCATGTATAACTATAAGATATGTATTTATAAATAATAAACATAAAATTAAAATTAGAAGAATAAATCTAACTTGTTTTATAGAAAACCCTTAAAACATTGTATATTTTCCAGTTTGGATTATCTTCAGGAGTCAATTGAGACTCAACAACCTTACATATTTTTGCAGGATTCCGAAAAGTAGGATAAGTGCATTGTGTTTCGTCGCTGTTTAACCAGAATGACCCACACATAGGGTTGCCATATTAAAATTTTTGAAACTAGGACTTACAGGCCTAAAACCCCGGACATATATGAGAATAAGTTAATTACAATATATATAATTTTATAATATTTATTATATGTAATTTACATAATAATAAAATAACACATTTATAAAAATTAAACATTTTTTCACATTTAAATAAAAGAATTATGCAATTAATAATAATTCTCTGTTATTAGGATTATTTTAAAATAAACATTTTATAAATATTAACAGTATTTAGTAATATTTAACAACAATTAATACTAAATATTTGTTAATAAAATTACATTTTTTCACTCGTTTTTATTTAAATATTTTTCAGATTTTCCAATATCATCCAACAATTTTTTATCACACTAGAAGAAAATACAAATAGAATTCTTCGCATGTCATTTGAGAATTATATTTTGTTTTTATAATATCAGATACAGTTTGTGGCTGTAACTTATTTCTTTCTGAACTCCACTGACTTTTTATTAAAGAAAATACTCTTTCAACATTTGCATTATGAGCTGGTAAGCAGAAAAAGAATTGTGCTTTTTTTTTAGTTCGTGACAGTTTTTGCCAATTTCATATTTTTTTTAAAAATTGCACCAAAATTTATTGCAATTAACAGTAATTTTATCAGACAGTTGTTTTACAAATTTTTGAAAGCAAAGAAATTCATTAAATAATTTTTCTTCGTCGATCACTATGTCGTAAAAGCGCAAATATTCAAGTGTCCTTTCAACATTTGACCATTGAGCTAATTTAATTTTATTAACATCCATCCATTCAAAAACATCTAGTTCTTCAAGAAAAATAATCCAAGAGTCTAAGTAATTTTTCATTATTACATAAAAACTGTTTATTTCTTCAAGGAAGAATTCTTTTTCTGTATTTTTAATTTTACTTAAAATTTCTTTTACTTTTAATGGTATGAATTTTTGAGTGATTCTTTCATCTAAATTGTGAAGAATTTCTTTTAAAACTTTTTTTACTTCAATAATGGAATTATCGGCTCTTTCAATTATTTCAATATTTATATGCATTAGGTTCATGGTTGAATGGATAGTGAACAGATATGTTTCACTAAAATCGTTTTCGAAAAAACTTTTTAAAATCTTTGGTGGATTTTCTAAACTTAAAAAATAATTTTTTAACGGTTCATATAATTTTAATAAACCTTCAATAGCAGGATATAAACTTAACCATTTTGTCTTCGAGTGATATAAAAGTTTGGAATATTCGATTTCAGATTGTTCGCAAAAATCTTTCAAAGCTTCTGTTCTTACAGTAAACACTGAGAAATGATTAAAAATTTTCATAATAATTGATTCTATGTCAATAGAAAAATTATCACAACCTTTATGAACCGTATTATGATAATATGAGCTGGACAGCCAATACCAATTATTTGTTTCTGCAGCCTGCTCTTTAACTTGGCATAAACATTGTTTTGCTCTTTTCTATCTTTACCACCAAAATTATTGCAGTTATCGCCACTGAAAGCAACACATTTTGCCAACAAAAAATGTTTTTTTATTAATTTGGTTAAAATCATATCAGATATTGTGTCAGAAGTTTCTTCTTTAATAGTCAAAATTTCTAGAATTTTTGTTTTAATCACTATGATTAACTTCATAGTATTGAATAAGAATAGGCAATAATTTTATAGCTCCGTGATTACTAGTATCACATGAAACACTTATAAAATATATGTCTTCAATTTCTTTCATTGTTTTAGATATTAATAGTGGAGATAATATATTTTTAACTATAGCAATGGCTTTAGTTCTATTAGAAGTAGCGGTTTTAGCAACATCAGAATCTTGAAAAAGTAATTTATTTAAACTCATAGTACAATCGAGAGAAAGAAAAGAAATATGATGATATATTGTGTGATATACAAGAGTTCCTTCAACTGCGTGAATTTTATCGTTTTTGGATTATTTTGAAAAAATATTATCAATTTTTTAAGTACTAGCTTGACTTAGCTCCCACTTTTTATGTTTTTGTGTACCTAAATGTTCGGCAATATCATGTGAACCTTTATGTGCGACTGAAATGGTTGATGAGCATAAGGTACAAACTACTTTCCAATCAAAACGTCCACGTTTCATAAATGGGTATTTCTTTTTTAATTCTTCACTAAAGTTACATTTTCTCTTCGGCATCTTGTTAGTTCTAAAATAAAATTTTTAATCGTGAGATTATGAGATATATTAATACAGAGGATATAATGTATAGGTTAGGTTAGTTATGTATAGTATAGGTTATGTTATGTTATATACATTAGATAAATACATAAACCAAGCATATGAAAATAAAAATATTCTGAATTGATTACATTATCCATACGTACATCCTTTTGTATGTACTTACATTCTTATATTCCTTTTATAATACTTTTGACTAGAAACTACTCAGTGAACACATTTTATAGCGGCAATATAACATGGAATAACATGGAAGTTACATGTAATTTAACATTGTTATTCTTGTGATATGTAGGTGCTATATGACATGGAAATAACCTGTTACGTAATATTTGTTAAACGCAAGTGATATAGCTGTTATACATCGTTTTGGCGTTACAGTTATTCAACAAAAATTGTATAATCGTAACATAACACGTTCGTATCAATGTTATTACGGAACGATGCGTCGTAGTTGACTCAGAAATCAGACAACATTATAACATCCTGAATGACAGATTTATTTGATAATAAAAAAAATTATTATAAAGATAATGTTTTCAAAAATAACGGTTTGTCTACAATTACTGCGCACAAAAAATGCACAAAATCTAAATTCATCATGTGCTGAACAAAAACAGAATAATAAATGTATACTATTCAATTTTTCTTACAATTATGATCTATATAGTTAACCATCTAATTAATCATTTGAACGCTTCAAAGATTAGTGCTAAATAGATCGCAATTTCCATCAAATTATTAAGGTTATGGAAAAATATGAATTTAACAATGAAATTAATAAGTAAATAAATTAATGCTATTTATTTTTAATATGTTTTGCAAAATTTAATTGCTTTTATAAAAAATAATATAGTCGCGTCAGTTTACATATAGGTACATGTACATGTTATATTGCTGAGTCGGAAATTGTAACTTACATGTAAGTTACGTGTAATTTCAGAGTAACGTAACCTGTTATATTCGGTTACATTGCTGTTACACTGCTGCTATATTACTGTGTTCACTGGGTAGAATCTATGTAATAATTTATATATATATATATATATATATATATATATATATATATATTTGTAGCAAGAATATGCTCTCTACATTTCCAAGACGATTGCTTCGAAATGAAATGGACAACACTACGTGGAACAAATGTGCCAAAAGAATTATGCAGATTAAAAAAGAATTCCGTGCCTAATGTATTATTACATTTAGAGAAAAAAAACCAAATTAAAAGCAAAGTAAGTATATATTCTATTTGTAAAATGTTATTAATATGTCACTAACGTGTTATATTAATAAAAAATAAATACTGAAAAATAATATAAATAAATAAATAATAGTAATAAATAATATAAATAAATACATATTTCAGAGTAAAAGAAGTTATATTAACTTATGCTGAATTAGTAAAATATGCACAGCAAAAACAGCAGATGCAGAAACACAATGGGCATAATCTTTGTGAAATTCTTAAAGAAGGAACCGTACAAGAAGCAAATACTCTTGGATTAAATATAAAAATGGAAGAGACAAACACAATGTATGGCATAATGTTTACATATTCAATAGTGGTTAATTAATATATTGCTATTAAAGCACACATTTGTATTTTACAGAAATGAAGAAAATGCTAATGAACAAAAAGAAAAAACCATACAAGAAACAAATACTCTTGGATTAGATATAACGGAAGAGACAAACACAATGTATGGTATAATGTTTACATATTCAATAGTGGTTAATTAATATATTGCTATTAAAGCACACATTTGTATTTTACAGAAATGAAGAAAATGCTAATGAACAAAATACATCCGTAGAAGAATTAATGCAGCTGTTAATAAAAGAAAAAAAAGAAAAGGAAATATTACTAAAAGAAAAAAATGAATTGTTGCAAGAAAAGTAGACACTTCTCGGAGATAATAAAGAGTTAAAACAACAGATGGAATTATTAGCAAAGACTGTACACCAGAAATCTGAGACCATTACACAAATGACAGTTGATAACGAAAAACATGTTAAAGTGTTGCAGAAAGTGTTCACTCCTGGACAAATAAAACTATTATTGTCTTCAAATACTAAAACTCGCATGAAATGGTCTGCTGAAGATATCACATCTGCTATTGCTTTACGTGCCATAAGTCCAAAGGCCTATCGATATCTACGAAACGTAAAGAAAATGCCACTGCCATGTATAAACACCTTAAATAATTGGAGTGCAACATTTAATATTCCACCTGGAATTTTAACAGATGTGCTCCAAATTATGGAAAAGAAAGGGCTGAATCTGTGTACAGTAGATAAATTAACAGTTTTAACTTTCGACGAATTATATATTTCAAACAAAATAGATTTACATCCCAAAGAACAAAAAATATATGGACCCTACAAAACCTGTCAATTTGTAATGGCTCGAGGATTATTTCAAAAATGGAAGCAGCCAATATATTATGAATTTGATAAGCCTATGTGTGCGGATACTCTATTAACAATAATTAATAGACTTTATGAAATGCAATATATTGTTGTAGCTGTGACAAGTGACATGGGGCTCACAAACATAAAGCTATGGTACGAATTAAACATAGGAATAAATGTTACCACAAATACTCAAAGACATATACAAGAAACTATTCAAAAACAACATTATATTACACATCCTGCTGATAATACACTAAAAATATATTTTTTTGCAGACGTTCCGCACATAGTGAAATTGGCGCGAAATAATTTGTTTGACTCTGGCTTTACAATTGACGGAAGTAATATCGACAAATCATGTTTAGAAGAATTATTAACGCTTAATGTAGGAGAATTAAAAATAGCGCATAAATTAAACCAAGCACATCTGGACGTCAAAGGCTCACAGAGACAAAACGTAAAACTGGCTGCACAAGTATTTTCGAATACTAATGCAAAAGCTATACGTTGGTGTGGTGAACAAGGTTTACTCAAATCTCAACAATGGAAACAAACCGCCGATGTATTACAAATATTTAATAATTAGTTTGACCTATTTAACAGCAAATTTAAATATGGACATAGCACCTCGCATGCATATGGTATAAATTTAAAGGAACAAAATACCATTCTTGATGAAATGAATGATTTCATTCAAGCAATGCGAATTGGAAAACGATTAACACTATTACAATTTCAAAAAGGCATTATATTATGCAACAAGTCTCTACGTGATATGTTTGTATATATACAAGAGCAATATTCATCAGAAACGCGTCCAATACAATATCTGTTAACTAACAGATTAAATCAAGATCTTCTTGAAAATGTTTTCTTATTTAAGAATGATGGGAGGAGGATATGATGATCATATCCTCCTCCAAGCCCAGTTGAATTAAGAAATAGACTTAAATGGTATATATTGGGCAAACATTTTGGATACACCATTGCATCAGGCACAAATACTGCAGGAGATAGTTCCACAATCCTCACAGATCTTAATGACACATCTTGCGAACTGACAAGTGCACAGTGTGTACAACAGGAAACATGCATGATGGATGTAGGAGAAGAGGAAAAGAGATTAATGAACGTTAAGGAAAGAGAGACAGAAACAATGGACATTGAAGAAGAACTACAAATAATGGATACTGAAGAAGAAACTAGTGAAGGTATTAGCCCGGATCTACAATAAGTGTAGTAAGCCTTATGCCCTTAGGCTTACTACACCTATTGTAGATCCAGCCTTAAAGCGTTGAAATAACTCTTTATGAATTTGTCGCGCATAAGGATCCTACTTATTATATATACAAGGATCCACTTATTATATATATTATTCAAACTTTTCTAGATTGGGTAATAATATATATTTTGTATGTATTTGTTGTGTTTTACATGATTTAATGTGTATTTCTAGTTGTAAACTTAAGTAATTATACTCCCAATTTGCAAGAAGTAGCATTACTTGAAGCTTTGGAACGAAAAACAGCAACAGATTTAATAGAAAAAAATACTTTAATATACATTGCTGGATATGTTGCACACCGATTCCGATCCACTTATTCTCATTTGGGCGTCCCAACCAGAACACTTCCTCATATACCAACTGATTGGCTTTCATTTATTTCCAGAGGAAATTGCATGTATCCCAATACCGACTTTATAAGAGCAGCAGATATTATGAATAGGGAATTTGAAAAATTCCATGGCAACTTTTTCAGTCGAGAAAATAAAATTTTTGATAATTTAACAAATATTGTATGCGCAAAAATAAACAATTTTCCTAGAAAAGTAATTGCATGTCTTGTACGAACTCGTACGTACATAAGATTGAGAAAACTTAATAAAGAAATAGTTGAAAATAATTACTTAAAAAAAAATCTAAAAAAATTTATAGACTTTGTAATAAAAGAACATCTAATAAAATATGATAAAAAATCAGCAATAACAACTGTTTGTACATCCTATTACATCCTATCAAATATCAAGGTGTTGCGGGATGCGCGAGGGAGCCTTGCGACCACGACCATGCGGGGCTGCGGCACGCACCGATCACACCATCCGAGCGCGATTCGCGGGACTCGACACACGAATAGTGTGCGTGCCACCGTTCACTTGTCAAAATCAGGAAAGCAAACCAAGGGTCCTTCCCCTTGGTCACTTGGCGAAACTTATTCTAACGTACGCAGCCCTGATTGAATAGGAGGGATTTACGATCCTTCCCACTCGCGAGCTCCGCCGCGCACCCGTCTTACACAGCAGATCGTTGTCAAACGGAAACCGGAGCAGTAATCTCTCCGTGTCTCGCGGATTCTCGAATTCGGTCAATCTCGCTACTGAATATTCGTGCTCCGAGTTTCCGCAATTTTCTGGATTCGGTTCGCGAGTCTCGTTCCGCCGATTCCAAAAGGAAGAATTACACCATGCGGTGCTGGCGAGCCAATCGGCCCGTGTTCCGGCGTTCAAACGAAACGCGTGCAAATTCGAACGCGTGATCGAAAACACAAGGTAAATGTACAAATGCTAAGACATGCATTTATATCTGAATGTTCAGATATAAATGTCCCAACATTGTACTTTTATCTTAACATTGGTATTATAATGTTTTATTCAATAATGTAGATAGAAAGATGGAAAAAATAGAGATAGAATTATGAAAAAAATAAAAAATAATAAAGATAAAATCATGCTTACAGTACAATTATATTATTTACTAATTCAGTATAGGTTATTTCTCTTATTACAAAGGCATTTTTGTACTGCGCTTGTACTATTCTAAATATTTCTACATAATTCTTCCAAATATCTGCATTTTAAGTACACGCGATTAATATTCTAAATATATATGATTGTGTCGTGTTCGAATGGCGCGGTGCATTTAGACCCAAATTTCATTTTGGCTCCGCTCATCGTGCCGCCATCGCTAATGCGCAATGGTACACCTTTCTTATTACATCATGGGATTTACTACATTAACAGTGTTACTAATCTGCAGAAATTGAAACGGTATTGCCTAGAGAATTTTGTTGGTACCAACATTTTCTTATCTAGTTTTCGGGAAAATGTCGTGTAACCCTCACCTCGAGTCCCTCCCCCCACGTATTCACCTATCAGTCCCCCAGAAGAGATACCACCCCTACCCTCACCTGCAGACTCGGATATTGAAATCTTGGTTGAATTTTCTCCCCCCCCCTCCTCCTCGCCCACGATATTATCATTATAAAATCATTATAATCTAGTAGTCGTTAATCGAATTATTAAAGCAGTTCCCAATGAAAACCGACCCTCTACTCTTGCTCCACCGTGAGTTTGCCCTCGTCCCGGAAGCAATCGACCTCGACTCCTTATTTTTCATAATATCCTCTCTCGCTCCCACAGATTTTATTCCCATTTTTACATCATACTACCATAGTCCTTTTACCGTTCTGGTGGATTTTTTCTATAATTTCTTTTCCCCTTCCACCGCCACGCTAGAAAAATTAGAATAATATAACAATCAAATCTTTTGATCACGTCGCCTGAATTATGTTGCTTTCCACCAAATTATTATCGTTAAATCTACCCTAAATTAATAACATATATATAAACATTTAGACCGCGTAATCTCAATGTCAAAAACAGACTTCAGCGCTTAATTGTAAAAAAACAAATATTTTTGCTGAAAGTTTATTGTATTTCTATGACTAATATTATTAATAATAAATGTTTGTTAAGTTTTAAATAAGCTTTTCATTATTTTAAATTCATAACGACTTGTATTCTATTCCCGACCAAAGTAAGCATCTGGTCCAGTCCCGAGTTAAAGTGATTAAATTCGCTGACTCGAAATTTGGACCAATGGGCGCACGACCTGAAAACGGATTTTAACGTGCATATCGGCACGTTGACCCACATTTTCAAGTCATAAAAGTGCGTTCGACCCAGGCATCTACCCTCGGTCTATTGTGTGCCTACGGAACATTTTAAATCCGTTACGTTTTTCCATGTCTTACCTGCATTCGTTTTTCGAATTATCTTCATTACTTAAACAAAGTTAAATTTAATAAGGCTGGACGTAACATATTTTTCTAGTTTAATTTATAACTTCTTTAGTTTTCTGTAATTAAATTATCCAATTTATAATAATTTATATTGCTTATATTCTCAGACAGCACCTAATACTAAAAGGTGACGAAAGTTGACATTTTTAAGTTATCTTTTCGTTAAAGCCAAAAAACGTCAGTAAGACATTTTTTCGGCAGGTCGAAAAAAACGATATAAAACGCATATCTTTTTGTTATTTATTTTTTGTTACGTATTCAGCAAATTAAAAAAAAATGATAAAAATATATTTTTGACCAATCTAAAATAGTTATTATTTTATATTATTATTATTTAAATTTATATATGACAACAAAATCGTTCAAAAAATTACAAGAATATTCCATTGTGCATATGCTTATAAAGATAAGTAGAATTTGTTTGTATCGACCGAGTACTTTGTGCCTGAAGAGAAAACAGGTATCATGAAAAAGAACAATCAAGAACAGTTCTATCTATTGTGTAATCTGGCGTAGTCGAGCCCTGTCCTAGTGCATGGTTAATAGAAGTCTTTTTTGGGCGCGAGTGTTTATAGACATATTTCACACGAGTGAGTCCCAGATGCGCACAATAACAAACAAACACCACCAATCAAATTTTATAAATTCATCCTAACCCTAACCAACCCAGCAATCTGATTGGTGGTGTCCATTTGTTACTGTGCGCATCTGGGACGCTCCCTTTCACACCGACCAAATTTTTAAACGTACTTATCATTTGGTACATAAATCACTACGGAGTCTGCGTCGCTGTGACTCTATTCACTCTACCAAGGGAAACATAAACTCCAAATGATCGCCGAAGTGACTCCCCACATCATCACTGATAACATATAAAATGTAATGCAAGCGATAACGAAACTATAATATCAAGATACACGGTAGTGGCTCGCGCCAAGTGAAAGCGCAACGCGAGCCTGATCGTGCTCTTTACGCGAGTACACGACTTGCGAGCACCCGAGATTATGGGATCTCAGAAACGATTAAACCGATCGAGTTCTAACTAAGCTCAATCAAAATATTGGGAAGATTTAATTAATAAATTTAAAAAAAGAAAAAGGTGTTTTTATCATTTATATAAAAATGATAAAAAGACCAATCAATGTTGTGCTTAATGCCACAAACCCGTTTGCGATGATCATCGTTTAAATTGCTGTCGCGACTGTTTTTAAACTGTTCTTTTTCTGTTTTTATAACAAAATTTTGTATTTTTACTATGTATTAAATAATAACAAATTATTATTTAATATAGATGTTCAATTTAAAATATATACATAATTATGTTCTAAAATGCATGTACGTGTCCGAAAATACTTAATTAACAAAAACAATTTTTTTTCGAAATGTCATTTTTACGTACGTAATCCCTACTTATCCCAGATAACCAAACGCCTATGAAGTTGCCGTCATGTTGTTGTCAACCGTTGCAGCGATCAATTTCTAGAAACTCGAGACAAGGTGCTTCAGCATTGTGCGTCTTAAGTTGTACTCACGTGAATTCGACACTAGAATAGCATGTTGACGGCAACTTGTTGATGTTGGTTTGCTCCCCCAATGAATTAATTTGTGACAGCAATATGACGGCAACAAGTTGTCGTCACTTTGCCACATCTGCGATTTGACAGCATTGTGACAGCAATATGACGGCAATATAAAGGCATTTTGTTGTCATCAGTAGTCGTCTGCAACATTACTGTATACATATAAAATTACTGTTTGTCGGAGACATTTTACAGCAACATGATGGCAACATATGCTTTATAAATATTAATGACGTGCATATGACTACATTAATACCTTGTAAACCGAATAGAAATGTGTAATTTCTATTCATTATCTAATTATCTAGACAGATTTATACAGATCCAAAAATCGTATTTTTAATTCATTGAATAACGTATACGTTATTCAAAAAATTAAAAATATGATTTTTTAGACCTGCATAAATTTGTCCAAGTGGCAACTCTTTGAATATCATGAGGAAAGACAAAGAAAGAAAATCAAAGTTAAAAATCGGCCATGTTTACCATAAAAAGAGACACACATACAAAAAATTGGATTTTTGTTTACTATTATATTAATCAATGTACGTATAATCAATATGCTATAAATTTAAAATTAACATAAATATAAAAAGGTACAAAAAGTGTACATAAATTTTTACGTCTTATTCATTTAAGTCTAAGGCCAGTATTCATAGTCGGATCTTATATTTAAGATCATCTTAAGTACTGTCTTAAGATGCCATCAGCCAATCACAGAGTTGTATTAGCATCTTAAGATATTGCTTGAGACGATCTTGAAATAAGATTCGACTATGAATACCAGCCTAAGTCTCAACTGAGGGTACTAAGTTCAGATCCAGAATGTCTGTCATTTTCATGAAACTCGTCCTGTTCGGTTTGCTGTACGGGATTTAAACCCAGGAATTGGCCCGCTTCGTGTCTTCTGCGATTACGCTGTTTGTTCACCTGCGTTAGAGTTTCTAATAATGTTGTTCCAATTTCTTTGTTTTCTACCTCGGACGGCTTCTGCAACGACGCGATAAAATTCATCCCTCATCGGCGGTCTAAAATGTGGATTTAATGCAACGGCATCTGTAATGAGAAATAATAACATTAATTTCAAATGCAACTTAACTCTTTAGTACAAAAAATTATATTTTTAAGTTATTTTCTTTGTATATGTTTAATTTGTATTCTTATTTAATTAATTAATGGATAATCATGCCAAAAGAATGCTATTTCTTTAATATCACATGTGATCGTGATATACAAAAAAAATCAGCGCCCGAATTCATAAAATAGATCATTAATACATCTATAAATATATATATATATATATATAAACTGTCTGTGGAAGAAGAAATAAATTATTATGAAAAATTCATTGACACTTAAGATTTACAGGTCGTTACAAATTTGGAAAATAAAATGGTAAAATTGATTAAACTTAAAATGGACACATGCATACGTTCCAAAACAGATGTTCTATATAAGTATACTAAACCTTAGAGCTAGACTTCGTAAATAAATTTACACAATAATTATTATTAGGCATTAAGACCCGCCGCAGATATTCTGCAGACTGACATAGGCATTTATCCATAATATCTTTGTTTAATCCTCAGAGTTTATATCGGGGTGGTCCTCTTTGCCTACGTTCCCGATTGCCTACTGCTTCGTTTGCACACACAAAAATAATCAAGGCACAAAATACACATTGCACACGTGACGCTATTGCACACGTGCACATTGCACACGTGATATTATTACGTTTATACACATTGCACACGTGACGCTATGCACACGTGGACATTGCACACGTTATATTATTACGTTCATACACATTGCACACGTGACGCTATTGCACACGTGCACATTGCATACGTTATATTATTACGCTCATACACATTGCACACGTGACGCTATTGCACATGTGCATATTGCACATGTTATATTATTACGTTCATACAAATTGCACACGTGCACATTGCACACGTGATATAATTACGCGCATACACATTCCACACATGACAATTACCACGTGCGTTTGCGACTTTCCATGCACCCCTACCGACGCACAGTGGGGCCATATGACACGTTTTGTTTCAAAAAAGTCTAGAGCCCGTAATTTTAAAGCAATCTTGATGCTTTTTTTTTAAATAATTGTCTTAAAATTTGCAAGAGATCCCTCGAAGCCGATTTAGAAAAAAAAATTGTTAATAATTATTAAAACATATAAACACAAGAACTTTCACATGAAATGAGACTATGATTACCGAACGATTGTCTACAACTAATTTCAATGGCTTGATAAACGTTTCTGAATGTGTGTGTGTGTGTGTGTGTGTGTGTGTGTGTGTGTGTGTGTGTGTGTGTGTGTGTGTGTGTGTGTGTACATGTACACACATATATATTTGTACCCATTTTTATATAGGTATTTATACGTACATACCTAATACACATATATGTGGATGATTTATGTACATATATAAATATATGTATAATAAATAAATAAATCTGTATATATATGTATATACAGGGAGTCTGTATATATCTGTATATATATGTATATACACTGTATATACATATGTATATACAGTGACAGAGCATACTGGTCACTGTTCATAAAAAGGTAGATGGGATCGAGATGAACATAAAAGTTCAATATTGTTGTGGGTTTGGTCTGCTAATAATCGAGATATAAATTTTTTAAATTGTGCGAATGAGATCGCGCCTTGCGCGCCGAAGGAAGGGCTCGAGCCGCTCGAGCCATAGCACGGCCTACTGTTTCAAGCATTGGCTGCCGGCGGCGGCGGGGGAAAGAAGAAGAAGCGTAGCGTCGTCGCCGTTTCCACGTCTCGCCGCACTGCGCCTAAGCTCGCGTCGATGGCTGCTACGCATACTCGCGATTACATGACGAGATTATAAATTATTAATAAAAATAGGACAAATTTAAATCGTAATAAACTTTTGTAAATAAGAAAGTCGAAAGAGAGAAAGCGATGGAAACGTATGGAATCTGCAAATAATATAATATTTGCCGCATCAAATTCTCTCATCGTTTTTTATGGAATATTAAATTAACGAAGATTTATCACGATTGATTCTTTATACATTCTCCTTTCGTAACCATCTTATTAGAAAATTACGAAATGCACGAAATACTATCTAATATACTAATCTAATATACGAAATATACTAATATGCACTCTTTGTAAAATAACACGATAGAAAAATATTCACGTTTGATCTAACGACTTCAGGATAAATTATTCGATGCAACTTCTATGGTAATTATAAGTAATTAGAGATCAATGTTATGTCAAGTATCGTTAGTATGGTTAACTAGAAATGATTTTCTCTTGTATATGATAGAGAACTTCGAATTTCTTCTATTGTTAATACATTATAAGTCACTGAAAATCTGTCGTAATTAATAATGCAATTAAAGGTAAAAGAAACTCTGAATTCTTTTATTCATTATTGAATTTTTTATTTACTCTTGATTTGTATGTAAAATTGAACTTTGTACTTTTATACTTTGTAATTTAGCAGGAATATCTTTCCCTCTAAAGTATTTACACGATAAACGTCATTTTCAACAACAGTTCCAATCAATATTATTAGAGTTTCATTAAATGTCATAAAATTTTTTTAACAAGATTACTATTTTTTAACATTTTTAACATTAAACACGATACGACACTCAGAAAGAAAGTATCGTGCTGATTATTTATCGCAGTTTTAGTGATAATTTTTGATAATTTTTTTTTCGATCGTGTGTACACTAAAAATATAAAGAAATGATAATTGTTAAAATTTTATTCAAATTACACATAATGAAAGTAGAATAGTACAAACTAAAGATGTTGTTAAACGTGGTAATATTTACTGTATTTGTGTACTACGTAGTGCTTGAGAGAGAAAGAGGGAGGGGGGGGGGAGAGAGAGAGAGAGAGAGATAGAGAAAGAGAGAGAGAGAGAGATTGATTGATTGATTGATTGATCTTTTATTAGCTTTCTCAGCTATTTTCAATACATATATATACAATTTTATGCTACATCATTAAAAACAAATTCTTTTAGCATTCGTTTAAACATTTCTAAACGATTACAATGTTTAACTTCGTGTGGTAATGCGTTGTACATTAACACACCCTCATAAAATAAACTTTTTTGCGCGCTTCTTGTTTTTCGGAATTCTATAACAATATCCCCTGTCTGCCTAGTTTCGCGTTCTCCCTCTACTATTCTAAGTCTATTACTAAATTGCTCCGGCATCATATTATTTAAGATCTTAAAAATAAATATGCACATATTGTAATACAGCCTTTGTCTTATGGTCATAAATTGCAACGCTTGGTGCATACATTTAACTTTGGTACGTTTGTCACATTGCAATATGACTCTCATAGCTCTATTTTGCGCTATTTGGAGCCTACTTAACTGTGTATCCCCCATATCTATTAGTAGCGTTGCACAATACTCAAAGTGAGGTGCTATAATTGTCTTGTATATCGTACATCTAGTGTAAGCCGAGATAAAGTTCCCTATTCTATTTAAAAAACTTATTTTCTTCCCTATTTTCTTTAGCATGTAATCACAGTGACCGCTGAATCTAAGTCTATCATCAATAATTATGCCCAAGTACTTTATTATTTCTACGCGCTCAATCTCATTTCCATCCAAACATCTCACAATAGTATTGCCTCTCAATTCTTTCCTTATACCTCTAACTAACATATATTTTGTTTTCCCCGCATTCATCTTCAGTTTATTAATATTCATCCATTCCTCCACTACGTTAAATGCAATATTCAATTTCCTCTCTATCTCCGCACTACTCTCACCTGTTACATATATTAACGTATCGTCCGCAAACATTTTTATATTACACACATCCGAGCAAACGTTAACAATATCATTCATATATATTATAAACAACAATGGACCCAATACCGAACCCTGTGGCACTCCGTATTCCGTAGTCAGTATCTTAGACCATCTATCATTAAATTGAACTTGTTGCATTCTATCTTTTAAGTACGACCTAAACCATTCTAGAACTGTTCCTGTAATACCATACTGGTATAATTTCTCTAATAATCTTCCTCTATCAATTGTCTCGAAAGCCCGTTTAAGATCTACAAAAATAACTCCTACTATTTGTCTCTCACTAATAATCAATTTCCATTCATCTATAACTGTTTGAATTGCTGTTTCACACGAGTAATTTTTCCTAAAGCCCGACTGATGTTCCGTTATAATATTATTACTTTCTAGGTAGACCTCAATTTGCTTTTTAACTATTATCTCTAATACTTTTTTCATATATTGGTAATATATTAATAGGCCTATAATCACTTGCCCTCTTAGGTTTCTCTACTTTTGGTATTGGAATTATCGTGGATGTTTTCCACTCTTTCAAGAAACAACCCTCACTCAATGACTTATTTATTATATCACAATATTTCTCTTCTATGACACAAAATACCGTTTTTAATATATCGCTAGTTATTCCTTCTTCTGTACCTTTCTTTTTTGGTAATTCCCTAATGATTTTTCTTACTTGTTCTGTCGTAATTGATTCAAATTTTTCTAGCTCTCCCATCTTTTCAATACAATAAATAGTTCTCTTATTTGTGCTCGTTGTATAATTTTATCTATAGATTTTATTATGTCTTTAATACTTTGTATATAATATAAGTTAAATTTATCAGCTATATCACACTCTATATTATTGTCTAATATTTCAAAATCTATGTTTCCTACAAATTTCGCGCCTATTGGTCCTCCTCTAATAATTTCTTTTAATGATTTCCACATAGTTGTGGGATTGTTACTATTATGATCAATCATGTTTTCATAATATTCTTTTTTCTTTGTTCTAATTAAACTAACTACTGCATTTCTTTCTATTTTAAAATTGTTGCCAGTTTTGTTCCGTGCTATCGTACAGTGCTTTTCTATAAGCCTCATCTCTTCTAGTCGCTAGCTCTTCTATTTCCTTTGAATACCATTTTTTCCCTTCCCATATTTTTGGTATTCTAAAAATTTTCTTAGGTGCTGAGATGTCTAGCGCATCTACAATACTATTAATTAAATTCTTTGCCTTTACATTAATATCTAACTCATTAATATCTAAATCATATCCTTTTTCTAAATTACTCTCCACTAGCTTAATAAACTCATCCGCATTATATCTACTATAATCCCTGCCACTGAATTCTTTATATTTATTTACAATCTTGTTCGTATTTATCACAACTTATCCACGCATGATCCGTTATCTTAGGTTCGTACTTGACTTCTACATTTATATCTTTATTCGCAAAAACTAGATCTATAATTGTTCTACTATTTTCGGTAACTCTCGTTGGTTTATCCACATACTGCTTCATACCTAGACTTTGCATAGTCGTTAGTAGTTTATTTGTATAATAAGAGTCTGTCATACAATCTATATTAAAGTCTCCTAATATTATACACTCTTCTTTTATTGTTAATTCTTCTACTATCTCCTCTAAGAATCCTATAAACTCTCCATGTGACGCACTCGGTGAATGATATATTACCATTAACACTCCTTTAAACAATTTCTCTTTTACTTCTATTGCAACGCACCACACAATCCTTTCTAATTTTTTCAATACTACTATTTCATACTTGATATCGTCTCTTACATACAGAGCAACTCCCCCTGTATTTCTATTTTCCGCGTCGCATCTAACCACACTATATCCCGGTACACTTATTTCACTGTCTTCAATTTCCGCAATCAGTCTCGACTCCGACAATGCAATAACTGCCGGATTTAATTTCTTCATAATCTGATGCTGTATCTCGTCCTTATGTGCCATTAAACTTTGCGCGTTTGTATATATTATCTGATCTCTTCTTTCTGTAATTGCTATTTTTTGGCTTCCCATCCACTTCTCCTCTTCTCCTCTTCGATAGCCCTCTTGTATGTCGGGTATTCCGGATCCAGAGCATCATGATCGTCTTTTATTTTTAAATTATATGTTTTTATTTTAAACATACAATTTACACATTTGTTCTGCTTCTCTCTACATTCACTTGCTTTATGCTTTCCTGTACATTTATGACACGTTTCATCTCTCGTACAGTTTTTTGCAATGTGGTAGAATCCCCAGCACTTGAAACATCTCTTTATGCTGAAGTGATTGAACACAGGACATTTCTCCAGCCTATATTCAACTTTTCTTTTTTTAACATCAATTCATGTGTTACTTCATCTACTTCAATTATTAAAGATCTACCTTCTTTTCCTTTCCTTCTAGATTGACTATCATCCATATTTTTTCTTTTCGGGATTTTCTTAACTATGCTTATACGAGATTCACCAATACTATTCTGTTTCTTTATTGTATCTATTAGCTCATCGTCATCCAACTCTATTTCTTCCTCGCTAATATTAACAATTTTTATTTTCGGCTTCTTTTGTACTGATTCTGTAACATTATAATTGTCACCTAGTTTAGACTGTACTACATCTTTTAATTTATCTATTTCTTCTACGGTCTCACATCCTAGAATTACTGTTCCTTCTCTTCCTTTTCGTACCTTTGTTATCCCCATTGGCATATTCTTAATATCAACTTTTCTTTTATTATTTTTTTAGTGGTCTCACTTTCTTGCTGAGTCTTCGGTTTGATGATTATGATGTTTTCCTTCTTTTTCTTTATTGCCTCACTGTAACTGCCGCGCACGTTTCCGCTGACGCCTGCATTCCTCCTCGTATTATTTTTCGTAGGTCTTCCATTTCTTGTTTAATAGCTTTTATTTCCTCTTGCACTGTTTCTTTAATCAGCATTTTTATTTCTCGTTTGCATGCCATTTCATCTTTCATCTCTCTCATAGTTCTTACTAGCCAATCAATTTTCGTATCCATGCCCATGTTGACTCCTATCGCTCTGCTTCCGCCACTTCCCGTCGATCCCGTAGAACTTAGTCTTTCTCTTCCGCTTCCCGTCTGTATTGGTGTTTTTTCACATCTATATCTTTTTCACTGTCTACTGTGAACTTCTCATATGGGCCAGGACAAGACACATATTCTCGATTTCTGTCATACACCTTATGTTTACTTGCACATCCAGGATGGAAGAAAAGTTTGACACATGACTTATATGTCACGACCTGACTTTTTATTTCCTTCTTACATGCGGCACATCTATATTCCGCATATTCATCGACCATATTAGTAGGTATCGGCTGATGCCGATCCTATCGATACGGGCGCCCACTCACGTACGTAACTTTAATTAATATACACGTCACTATAAATGTCTACCTGTCGCGACATGTATGACCCGCATGGAAAATATACTGATTTTCCGCATAGATCCACGCACTCTCGCTAGAAAACTTTGGTCCTGTTTGGTCCTTACGCTTATTCTTACAGCCACGACACCTTTTTATAATTTCTGTTCACTTCTTAATCACTTTAAATTAACTGCATTTGCGGAGCGATCTTTGACACGTCCATCACGGTAGAGACGCCTGAGAGAGAGAGAGAGAGAGAGAGAGAGGAGAGAGGAGAGAGAGAGAGATGAGAGAGAGAGAGAGAGAGAGAGAGAGGCAGAAGAGAGGAGAGAAAGAGAGAGGAGAGAGAGAGAGAGACGAGAAGAGAGAAGAGAGAGAGAGAGAGAGAGAGAGAAGAGAGAGGAGAGAGAGAGAGGAGAGAGAGAGAGAGAAGAGAGAGAGAGAGAAAGAGAGAATAGAATAGGAGAGGGAGAGTGAGAGGAGAGGAATGAGAGATATAGAATAGATAGAAAGACGATAATAGAGAGGAGAAGAGAGGTGTCATACTAAAATGCGCAAAATACTTTAAACATAGTATGTTACACTCTTTGTAATAACACAGAAAAATATTCCCGCTTTGATGTAACTATTTCACGATAGCTTAGGCGCGATGCTACGATAATTATGCGCAAAAATTAATGTTCAAATAGCATGTATTGTTAAACAACAAACGCGGGATTTTCTTTTATAACCATAGAAAACTTACATTTTCCTTTCTACTCTTTTATTGCATTAGTAATTCACGACAGATTTTCAGTGACTTTATAATCGTATAACAATCAGTACTTGACAGAAATAATTCGAAAGGTCTTCTATCATATAAAGAGAAAATCATTTCTAGATTAACCATAATAACGATACTGGACATAACATGAATCTCTAATTAGCTATAATTACCTAAAAGTGGCATTCGAAAATGTATCCTGAAGTCGTTAGATCAAACGTGAATATTTTGATCTATCGCATGTTAGTTTACAAGAGTGCAATATTAGTAATTTCGTATTTAGCTTAGTGATATAGATAGTATTCGTATGCATTGCGTAATTTTCTAAAAGATGGTACGAAAGGATGAATTAATAGAAGAATCATCATCGTGAATAATATCTTCGTTAATTTAATATTCCAGTAAAAAACGATGAGAGAATTTA